>NW_009696041.1:40546-65647 GCF_000703405.1 Apaloderma vittatum
CTGTAGTCTCAGATTTAATGTATTTTTGATGATGTAGACTGTCTGAAATCTCCCTAACTTCCCTACCTTTCTCAGCGCTTCTTCTTTCTTTAGTATTTGTTCAACATTTTTAACATCCCTTTTACAAACTATTGTATTTAAATGTCATCTCTGGATAGTTATTGGGTTTTTCCTTCCTTTTAAAAAAATACCTGAACATGTATTTCTTTATAAATTTCAGAAATATATACTTTTGCTTTGGTAGTAATTCCCTTCCATTCTTTGAAGGAAACAGTCATTAACCTAAAAACGTAACTTGGTAAATGCATTTTTAATTACTATATAAAACACTGGCATATTATCACTAAAGAGCATGCAAAGACAAATAAATAAGTAAATACTTGTAAAAATATGCAGGATAAAAACATAGCTCTGTCACTGCAAGCACTAGTTCCTTTGCCTGGGCAGATCAAGTTGAACTTGTCACAAGTTTCCCATATGATCTGAAGTACAGGTACTTGTGCTTGGATTATTTGATCTTAAAATGTCACTGAGGCTATTTGTGCCGGGTCAAATCACTTTAAACAAAGCTTTTTAAACTCTTCTCCCTCCTTTCTTCTTGTCTGATAGGAGGACAGCTCTGCTATTGCTTACTGTAGAACCAGCAAACACCACTTTTTCTTTTATCTTAAACCACTTCTTTTCAAAGTCGATACTATTGTCTACTTTGAAAAATTGATATTCTGGATACGTGTATAATAATAGTAGTAACAAACACTGCTAGACTGCCCAAAAATGCCTTTAACACTTTGCTTTTTCATTATGTGTCCTATGACCACAGTTAGTAAATACAGAAATAGCTGGGGATTCTCACTACCTCTGTTTCACTTCCATGGTTCATACCTATCACTCGAATTACATTAAAACATTTTCTGACAATAATAGGACTCTGGCAGTAGCTGACGCAACTTGAGGAGTCAGCTTCTCAGTAATTTGTAGCCAGATCTGATTGTCTGATGTAATCATCTTACTGATGACGTGAGATTTGTAAAAGTGCTTGTATGGCAGGTGCAGGTACCTGACCTGACTCTCTTTGCCCTAAGGTACTGACCAGCAATGCTGTAGAAAGAGTTGGAGTAGTTGAATTGCAAATCAAGTCAAGACCTGAAGAAGAGTGTGATAATTCTAGTGAGGCTGATCCATGATGTTTACAGGCCCTGGATGAGAAATCTGCACAATACAGCTACTCGTAGAATGGATTTACCATCTTAGGTCTCCATGAATTTGGGGAGGCAGTGACATTAGGTTAATTGCATTTGGTGGAGGCATTGAAATATTCAGGGGCATAAAACCAGGACAAAAATCTCCCCATCTAGTGGAAGGTGATAAAACAGTCTGTGAAGAGGTAAACATTCTGGAAAACTAATGGAGTCTGAGAAAAGTCATGTTGCAATGGTAAAGTGCATGCTATGCTTTCCTTAAAAATCGAGTATTTATATGTGATTGTCCAATCTGGACTTTTTATTTAAATTTGGACCTATGTTTGGAGTATCCCATCATGCAAGACTCATTCCTTTTAAACACAGCAAGGTATATCAGGCCTAAGAGAAACAAACTTTTTCAAGCATAAATTAGTGATTTGGCTGAAAATCAGAGGTGTAAGTCAACAAATATTTGGTCGGATTATGATTACTATCTGTAAAACTGAGAACTCTGAAGATCATTATATAAGTAAGGGGAAATAAAAAGTCTTCACATGCACTTTATTTTCATTTAAGAAAATGAAATCTAAACCACACTTGAGGCCAGTGGAGGTGAACCGTGAAAATCTGAATTCATTTAAAGGAAGCTTGGGAAAACAAATGTGGACTGTTGTAATTGCCTTTACCTGCTGTTTCAGATTTTCCTCCTATTTAGATAAAAAATATGGGAAATTCACATTAATTCAGCTCTTGCAGACATATTATTTTAATGGCACTCACTGACTATATTTCAAAAGCTGTGCAGGGTGGTAATATCTACACAAGGGAGAACAAAAGTTTAAAACAGCAGTTATAGTGCCAGGCTAGAGCTTCCTTTCCTGAGGGACACATAGGATGGCCTGCAAAGGCCCCCCCAGGTAACTGAAGCAACACTGCTCTGCAGTTCCTCATGATTACATGTCTTCTGTTTTACATTACTGTGGTTATGATTATTTTCACAGTGCCCAGGAGGCCTAAGCAAGGGTGAAAATCCTATTCTGTACCTCCAAATAGATACATGGAAAACCAACTCAGATTCCAGAGAACTTGCTGAAAAGAGATTGTGTCTGAAAGTTGAGCAAGGTAGTTTTTCAACACTGGCAGGTAAGCCTAATCAAATATGCCCTCACAAATACACTATTATTCAACTCAGACAGGTGTTTTCCAGGCAAATAAAGGAACGTATACGTTCACATCAACATAGGGAACCATGGTCTACCTCCTGCTTCTGGAAGCTTGGCTCTGTGTACATGGAAGTGGAAAACAACAGCTATGAAGGAGGGAATTTGGAGTACAAATGAGCATCAGACCCAGCTGTAGATTTGCATTCATTGACATCTGGTGCTGAGTAGACACTGGGGAATTCTGTGACAACATGAGATTTTATGTTATCTGTCAGCTAAATCTAGCATTTCTCGTTGGGACTTTTGCATGGATGAGGTTGATCTCAGAGAGCTGTTTCAAGCCAGAACAAAATAAGGGAAGAGGACTGTATCTGATTCGGACTCTCAATTTGTATGCAGAGCTGGGAAGTTGCATGGAGCTTGCCTTGAATTGGGATTGCACATCTGTTCTGCAAGAGTTTGCAAGATAGCTTCCGCAAAACACCAGCATGTTTGATTTCAGAAGTGCTGTGGCTTGGCTCTCCACTAAAGCCTTTTGGTGCATAATGAAAAAGATTAAGAGTGTGTGTGCATGCATGTGCGTGTGTATGTGGGGAATTCAACTAGAATAGAGAGACCAATATCATATAAGAAAGGGATTTTTGGCTCTTCTCTGAAGATTTTTGAAATCATAGAATGTTAGGGTTTGGAAGGGACCTCTGGAGATCATCTAGTCCAACCCTCCTGCCAGAGCAGGATCCCCTAGGACAAGTCACACATGAACTCGCCCAGGTGGGTTTTGAAAGTCTTCAGAGAAGGAGACTCCACAACCTCTCTGGGCAGCCTGTTCCAGTGCTCTGTCACCTTCACAATAAAGAAGTTTCTCCTCATGTTGAGGTGGAACTTCCCATGTTCTAGCTTATATCCATTATTCCTTGTCCTGTTACTGGGCACCACTGTGAAGAGATTGGCACCTTCCTCTTGAAACCTACTCCTCAGATATTTGCATACATTAATAAGATCCCCTCTCAGCCTTCTCTTTTCCAGGCTAAACAGCCGCAGGTCTCTCAGTCTCTCTTCATGGGAGAGATGTTCAAGTCCCTTAATCATCCTCGTAGCTCTCCACTGGATTCTCTCTGGTAGGTCCCTGTCTCTCTTGAACTGGGGAGCCCAAAACTGGACACAGTATTCCAGGTGTGGTCTCACCAGGGCAGAGTAGAGGGGGAGGAGAACCTCCCTAGACCTGCTGGACACACTTTTCTTAATGCACCCCAGGATCCCATTGGCCCTCTTGGCCACAAGGGCACACTGCTGTCCCACGGACAACTTCCTGTCCACTAGGACTCCAAGGTCTTTCTCCATAGGGCTGCTTTCCAGCAGGGCAACCCCTAATCTGAACTGGTGCCTGGTGTTATTCCTCCCCAGATGCAGGACTCTACACTTGTCCTTACAGAACTTCATGAGGTTCCCCTTTGCCCAGCTCTTCAGCCTGTCCAGATCTCGTTGGATGGCAGCACAGCCTGCCTGGGTGTCAGCTATCCCCCCCGAGTTTCATAGAATCATAGAATCATAGAATGTTAGGGGTTGGAAGGGACCTCTGAACTCTATTGTTGAGCCAATTAACAAACAAACAGTATCACAATAAACCTGTATACTTGTACTTTATGGTAAGCCAGTTTGTATCACCAAGCTTTACATGCAAACAAATGAACAGTTGGAGCACCAAACACATTATACATCATCATATATTGTAAATCCTCATGTGCTGTCTTTAGGATTATTGCTATGTATTATTGGACACTACATATTGTAAAACATCATTGGAAAATCAAATCAGATCACTAATTCATGCAATTTTATTTTAATCTGTACTGCACAACAACAATGCCATTCTTAAAAAGGGAGCTACTTAATGTGATTTTGACTGGATTCTTTTTAAGTCACCAGGATGAACACAGTCTTCACACGAAAGCATTTAACCTCTCTTCCTCATAGCCCTGAATAATCAGGGGTGGGTGCAGGCTAAGGCTGGATAGGGATGCTGTGAAGACTGTGGCTGTGACCTTTCCACCTCAGACATCCGAGAGCACATGTTGTGCGGCAGACAGTGCTAACGAAGACGGCGCTTTCCTGACAAACTCATGCTACTGTCCCTGCTGCACTATATGACACAATCTGTCATGACGTAAAAATGACTGGCAGTGCAGAAGTTGAAGGAAGCCTTCCTCTTTCCTTCCTCATCTTCCTCTCAGAGAGACTGCTTGAATTGCTTTTCTTTTGGGATGACCTTTGTTCCAAGTGATCCTTTTACCAAAAGGAATGCAAAGAGCTTTTTACAGCTGCTGGTCATAAACCATGTATATCCATCAACAGGATCATTTTTATGGTGTTGCCTAGTCCCCATTACCTGCACTCACTAGTCAGGTTTGATCCACTTCTAGGTATAGTGATTTAACAAGGTCTTTTTCTTTGTTAATAAAAAGTGCTGTCATGCTTTTGCCATGAGCATGTGGAGAAATACCCTGAACTGTTTTGGCTGCCAGTTGTCTCTTTGCAAAGTAATGTTTGTGCTACACATGTGGTGGCAAATGTTTCTGTAATACAGCCCCTGACTCCTTTAATTATGACTTATTACCCCATGAAGGATAACAAGCAACTAAAGCTGTTAAATATAACCTATTAATGACAGCTATAAATGTATATATTACTTTAGCAGTGCTGTAATGGAGTCTGGTATGCTAAATAAAGGTTGACAATTTTCTAAAAATACACTGCTGTAACTTTGAAAGAGACAGAGATGGAGGTTTACTGGGAGAAAACAGGCTTGGCTAACAACTTGTGGCTGACAAATGGTAAAACCCAATTTCTGAGAAATTCTCTGTTGGTTATAAAACATGAATTTGAGAAACCTTATTCCCTTGATATGATTGCCAAGTTTTTTCTCTGGATATAGATGCAACTTCTTAAAGACAATGTATTTACAGCCTATATGATACCTGTTATTCTTAATGCCTCTCAAGAAACAAATATATATAGTTTTTAATATTAGAAAATGTTGGTATGATTGTGTGGTGTGTGTGCCATGCATGTGAATGTAGCCCTTGTACCTAATACACAACCTGCGTGTGGCCATGACAGGTGGTATTCTGGTCATGTAACTACTTAAGTCCAGGCCTACCCCAACACGCAAGCCCTAGGATGTTCACCCATCGACCTTTCTAAAAACGGAGCACTAGATTACAACACGGACACGCCTAAGCAAGGGACTGACGTTAACCTCGTGCTAGATTTAAATCATTCCAGGCAGTCTGTTTTGAATTTCCAAATGTGCTGTACTGTTCTAATAAGTTAATTCATTTGGTATCCATTTCCTCCTGTCAGCTGCTTTTGGAAAATAAATCGTGCATTGTTATCTTAGCCTTGTCCATCCTGTTAATGGTTTAGGAAATGCAGCTGAAGATTATCTGGACCTTTCTATGGCAGAGGTTGACCTACGGCAATGGGACAATAATCAATCACATCTTGAAGGACTCACAAACTGCAAAATGCTTATGCATTTTATTTGGTGTCTGCAGTGTAGTATTTAAAAAAATCTTTCCCACCATTCATGCAGAGGGGTAAAAGCAAAAGTGCAATTTGAAGAATTTTATAAAAGAAATCCATTTTGGTGCATACATGGTATCTACCCAGTGAAGGTGGATATGCTAATATACTAGCAATTCCACATTTACCAGCAGCACATTGGAAGTCTTCTCTATTCCTTCTTGTTTGGTTGCAATAATTAAATTGATAATACCATGACAATTTCTGTGTGCTTTCACAGTGCTGAAGCGAGGCTGGCGGTGGGGTGGGGATGGATGTTGTGCTTCCACCCCCCGCAGTATCTGCCAACGCTGGACCCCCAGAAGAGCCTTGTCCAGAAGGAGCCTGCAGTTGTCCCCAACACTGCTCTCCCTTGGTTCCATAGTGCAGCCTTCACCTGAAATTTGTCAAAACTTGTCCCCTGCTTCCCAACACAATGTTAAAGATGGCAGTACCTCTATCCTTTTAATTTACTCTGGTGAGAAGCACTACTTTTAACCAGTCCTGACTGAGTTTGGAAAATGAAGTTAGCTGGGATGCCTCCGATTCCTGCTTAAGAGCTGGAAAAACTCCTATGACAGCCTCTGTCTATTAACCTATTCATTGGCTCATTCAATTTCTGCAGCCACTTTGAGCAACTCCCATTTTTACTTTACACATCTTCCTCAGTTTCCTAGCAAGCATCTAAATTCTGTTATGCTACAATTATTGCAGCAACTAATTTTTAGAAATGCTTAGATATCTTTGATGCCTCTTGTTCTGGCTGTGTTGCCCGTGTCAGCTTTTTTTGCCCTGCACTGTGTACTAACCCCACTGCGGCACACAGCATAGCGTTACTCATGCCCATATTCTCCCTTCTCTCCAACCACAATTAGATCATCTCAAAATATCTGTACTGCTCAGAGGCTCTGGATCTGATGTGAGGGTTCATAGATTAATTTAGCACAACTAGTTTACCTTGGGATTTAAACAAGCTACTAATTTAACAGCCCTGAATCTTTCTGGCTGTCCCTGTGCTGAAGTCCTATGCTTCCCAAAGGATCTGTGGGAATAAAGAGTATATAAAAAGAAAAAGAAGCATGAAATTCTTAGCCTTTCAGCCCTTCATTTTCCTGTGACTTTCAGACAGTACTGACTTGCACACTGGAGAGACTCAGAGGTATTTTTTAATGAGAAAGAGATTGAATGCGCAGGTTTTCATTGATCTCAGTGCAAGTGAAGTTAACCTCTCTGAAGAAATCCCCAAAGAGTCTAACTCATGGTGCCGGGCATAGTCAGAACCTTGTACTGGAGTCTCTTCTCTCTTGCGCTTCCATTCTCCTCAGCAGGTGGTGGAAAGACCTCTTTATTTCCCCCAGCTATGTTTTTAAGGGTTGCAAATTATTTTGACCATTCTGGCCCTACTTTAACTTAAGCCACTGAAGTGGAGCCCTGAGATGCCCTTTAATCTTGAATCGAGAGCTGAGTGGGAACAGAAGCTGCTTACACTATTGTGTATTGTCCTCCGAGAAGGAATTCCCTACATGGCATTGCCTGAACACAATCCTGACCAGTACTGCACAAATCTGAGCTGGGCCCAACAACTTGCACCCTGCGCATCTGAATTTCTGTTTAACTGGAGTGTTTCACAGTGAGTGTAAAAACTCTCTCCCCTGGAGATGAAGTTGACTCCTGGATGTCCCCACATGCCTTGGGTGGGCTGCATGTGGCTGGCTTTTTGCTGGTGTCCACGGGGAGCTCATATTTTCCTTGGTCTTGAAGAGCTGCAGCTGCACATTTGCGAGGTACCCCAGGGAGAAGTGGACCACAGTTTGTTTTTCAAAAACAGTCTCTCAAATCCAAGATTTGTGAAAGAAAATGCTGTCAATTCTTTTTCTTAAAGTCTAGCCTAATTTTTACAACTTAGTTCAATTTTAACAGTAACAACAAAATGTTCTGTGTTCTCTTTAATGCAAATTGGTATAGTCCCACTGAAGTCTGTGCAATTGCATCAAATATGCCAGCAGAGAACTTGGTCCATGAAGGGAAAAGAAGCCTTAATAATGCTATGCTCTCAACAGGAACATTCATTTTTCTTATTGCCTGTGCCAAGAGATCATTTTCTCTAGTCAGAACTCCAACTGCAATTTTTACTATCAGGAATATTGCTTTTAAATTGAAAAATAAAAAGTAAACTATGATAATTTTCAATAACTATACTACTATAGCCTTAATTTTCAAGGAAAAACATTACCAAACTCAATTTCAGATAACGTTCTATTATGTGCAAACCACTGTTGATATAATAACTTCTATTTTAGGTTGCTAGCAAAGAGAAGAACAATGTGACCCATTTAAAAACTGGCTCACAGAAAAATATTAGCAAGCCATTTATCATTTCTATTTAATTTTGGTGATAAGCACCATTTGACAGAAACATTTCTTTGTTACAAAACTAACAGTAGCACAGGACATATTTGACTATAACACATACACTGTGCAATGGCACTGAGAAAGGGACTTTCTCTTTGTTGCCAATTGTTTGGAAAGGAAATAAAAAAAGGAAAATGCTCACCTTTGAATTCTTCAGTAGATGGAGCCTGCATTTTTGGAAATCTCCGATTAATGGACTGATACAACCAGAGTGCTGCAATCTCTGGACACAGGCCCTTTGGAGAGGACAGGGCAGGATGGTGAGGAGGGGCAGTTGCCGTGTAGTCGAGAGAGAAGTAGGGATGCAGAGAGCTCTGCTACGAGCCAGCTGAGAACTTTTGGGTCTGGGCTGGCTGGCAGACCAGTGTGGGTGACGTTGGCCTGGGTGTCTGCTACAGACTGCCTGATAAGGTAGAAGAAGCAGATCAGGCCTCCTTCAGATAATTGAAAGAAGTCTCATGGTCACTAGCCCGGTTCATCACAGAAGCCATTAACATGCCTGATATATGTTGCAGGAGCAACACAGCAGGGCAAAAACAGTCCAGGAGGTTTCTGAAGTGCAAGTGATTGAGGAGATGATACAGATGTTGAGGAGATGAAGAGGGGACATGCTCTACATAACCTGACTTTTACAAACCAAGAACAACTGGTTGGTAGTGTGAACGTCTGAAGCCACCTTGGCTACTATGATCATGGGGTGGTGGAGCTCAGGATCCTGAGAGAAGAAAACCAGCAGACTAACAAACCGCGACATCAGAAGAGCGAACATTGACCTGTTCATAGAACCTGCTTGGAAGAATCCTGTTCAAGATCAGCTTGAAGAATAGAAGAGGAGTGCAGGAGAGCTGGCTGATTTTCAAGGATCACCTCTTCCAACTTCAAGAGCGAACCATCCCCATGTGCGAGAAGTGACACATAGGTAGGAGAAGGCCTGCATGGGTGAAAAAGAAGCTTCTGACAAAGCTCAAAGATAAAAAAGGAACATTCAAGAGGTGGAAGCAGGATTAGGTGATACGGGAGAAATATAGATACATTGCCCAAACATGCACATATCAGGTTAGGAAGGTCAAAGCCTGCCTGGAGTTGAATCTGGTGAGGGATATGAAGGTCAACAAGAGAGGTTTCTACAGGTTGAGCAGCTATGGAAAATGCAGGCCCACTGCTGAATGGGGCAGGAGACCTGGTGACAGAGAACACAGAAAATGCCAATCTACTCAGTGCACTTTTCTCATTGGTCTTTACTCTAAGATCAGCCTTCAGGAATCACAGGGCCCTGAGGTGCATGGAAACATCTGGAAGAAGGAAGAATTACCGTTGTTGGAGGAGGACCAGGTTAGGGAATAGCTGAACAACATGGATGCACATAAGTCCATAGGACCTGATGGGATGTAATCACAAGTGCTGAGGGACCTAGCCAATGTCACTGCGAGGCTACTCTTGATAATCTTTGAAAGGCCGTGGGAATCAGAGGAGGTTCCTGAGGACTGGAAGAAGCAAATGTCATCCCTTTCTTCAAGAAGGACTTACAGGCTGGTCAGCCTCACCTCATTCCCTGAGGAAGGGGTGGAACAAATAATCCTGGATACCATTTGCAAACACATGACATACAAGAGATAATTAGGAATAATCAGCACAGGTCTAGAAAGGGATGAGAATTCTTGACCACCCTGATAGGCTTCTGTGACAAAGTGACTAGTTTGGTGCATGAGGAGAGAGCAGTGGATGTTATTTATCTTGAATTTAGCAAGGTTTTTGACAGTGTCTGCCATAACGTCCTCATTAACAAATTTGATGAAGTACAGACGAGGCTGAACTGCCAAGCTGAAAGGACTGTGATCAGCAACACAGAATCCATCTGGAGGCCACTCGCCAGAGGTGTACACTGGGGACTGATATTGGGGCCAACATGGTTTAACATCTTCGGAAGTTATCTGGACAGTGGGACAGAGTGCACCTTCAGCAAGTTTGCAGATGATAGAAAACTGGGAGCAGCAGCTGCTTCACCAAATATTTGTGGCTGGAGAAATGGACTAACAGAAACCTTGTGAAGTTCATAAAAGGGAAATGCCAAGTCCTGCCCCTGGAAAAGAACAGCTTTAGGTACCAATAGAAGCTGTAGAAGCAATCAGCTGAAAAGCAGCTTGAATAAGAAGAACCGGAGGGTTGTTCCCCAAGTTGAATGTGGACCAGAAATGCATGCAATGAAACAGAGAAGACCAACAGCTTCCTGGGCTGTACTAGAAGCAGTGTTTCCAGCAGGCTGAGAGAGGTGATCTTGCTCCTCTGCTCAGTGCTGTGAGGCCACACCTGGAGTACTGTGTCCTGTTCTGGGCCTGTCCAGTACAAGAGAGATCATAGAATCATAGAAACACTGAATGTTAGGGGTTGGAAGGGACCTCTAGAGATTATCTAGTCCAATCCCCCACCAGAGCAGGAGACAGTCCAGCACAGGACCATGAAGATGGTTAAGGGATTGCAGCACCTCTCTTATGAGTAAAATCTGAGAGAGCTGGGACTATTCAGGTTCAGGGGGATCTCATCAATTTGAATAAATATCTGATGAAGGTGAATAAATAAGATGGAATCAGGCTCTCGTCTGTGGTGCCCAAGAAGCAATGGGTCAAATGAAATACAGGAAATTCCAGTTTAACATAAGAAAAAAATATTTTTTTACTATGGGGGTCATTAAATACTGGCACAGGTTGCCCGAAGAGGTGTGGAGTCTCCATCCCTGGAGATAATAAAAACCCAGTGGGACATGACCTTCAGCAATCTGCTTTAGCTGACCCTGCTTTGAGCAGGAGGTTTGGACAGGATGATCTTTGGAGGTACTTTCCAACCTCAGCCATTCTGTGAAATCATTGCCCATATAATAAAACAAAAAGTGCTATCTCTGTAGGAAGCCCCATGTTACAGGCATGGATGCAATCATGCTTTTCTGCTGTTAATAAGAAGAATTCTCATGTAACCCTGCAAGGGTGTAGGTGCATGGAGGATCCTGACATTCAGAGAGACAGCAGGGACCTTTTGGCACCTAATTCTGGGCTAGATGGGGGATGTTTTGCTGCTCCTCAGAATCTGGGCTGTCCTGTCCCCGGTTAAGGAGCACAATGGGCACCGTGACCTTGGTCTGTCCGGTATGCTGGAGAGGAGCGAGCTGTAGGTGGGAACAGCTGGCTGTGCTGGCACTGCGGCAGCTGGGGAGCCCTTCTCTCAAGGAGAACCCACAGCTGATTTTTCCAGCCTACTTTCTAGACCTTTTGTGCTGATCCCACAAAGCACAAAGGGAATAGAGCAGGGCTGGGAATATGTGTGAAAAAATATCTACCCCAGGCTTTTTAGTACCAAACAGAAGGAATATGTAACAGCATGGCTTTTGCACCAATTCCACAGAGATAAAACTGCTTCTGAAAGCAGTTTTTGGTTGCTCAAGAACACTTATTTTCTTCCCAGGTTTGAATTAGTCAGGATAATTTTATTTTTTCTTCATCTTCCTATTACTGTTATGATTATTATCATCAATGAATTATTTTGAACATCAAGCATATGGAGCAAACTATACTTTTTTTTTTACATGAACCTTTTAATAGTAAGTTTTGACCTGCATTTTTAATAAATGAGGAACCACCACTTACACTGTTTAGGATTAATGCATTCATGAGTCTTATTTTTCAGTGGTTATGAGGGAAAGACAACATTTTAAAGCAAATCAAGGTAGTTGATATCTTCCCTAATGCATTTTGAATGCATGAGATATAGTAAGGACCAGAAAAGTATTCTGTGTTCTGCAATACAATTTGACAACAAAAAAAATTTAAAAGCAAAGAAAGATAAAAACAGTATGACAGAAGATGGAGAGATATAGCCATGCTATTAGTCTCCAGTTAAATAATTTTATTGAGACTGGCAGCATAAGATGAATGAACTTGACAACTGGTGGGGAGATCACAGTGTTGTGATATTAATAAGAATGTAATTCCACAGGAAACTGTCCTGTGATTTATAGCTAATAATATTACTGAAATGAGGCTAATGAAGGCAATCAATCCTATATAATTTTTTTCTTTGTAAAACTGATTATCAGAGTGTTTCTGATAGAAAAAGGACAGATTTGTCTTCTCCTCCCAGCAATCCCTGCTGACATGAGAATTCCCACTGAAATCGATTGACAAGCAGCCTGGAGAGTAAATACAACTGTGGATCCACTTGTGTTCTGCCTTGCTTCTCTAGTTCCTCTCTCATGACAGTTTTTAAGAGACACATTTTCTTCAAGTAAGAAAACTGCTACAGTGCGTGTAGAGAACAGTTACAGATCTTCCTGGTGTGCTAATAAAGTCTAGCTGCTATGAAAGCTACCTTTGGTCTCACTGACTTGGGTACTGATGACAATAGTTTTTGCTGTGCCACATCAGTCTTCCTAGACCGTTCGGTATTTGTGCACTTAGGTTCTTCACTGCACCCCATGCTGCTTGGTTTCACTGGTGTTAGTGCTGGAGTAAACTAAAGTAAGGCAAGTTTCATTGTATTTGCCCTTTCTGTAGGAACATGCAGACTTCAGTGTATCTCCACTTCTTAGTGTCATCTTTTCCCACTCCAGCTTGCTTTCATCTAATTAACTGAAATCCAGCTTAACTGAAATTTGGCAGGTGCCTGAAAATCTACAGACACTTTTTCCCCTTTGTATTCCTTGCCTGTTTCAGTACCAATTTTCCTGGGAAGGGACAATGTGATTTAGAATACTTATCTTTATCGCATTTGGAAGAACACCGATTTCTTCAGACAAATGTGACAGAATATATTTTAAAACATAGGATTTAAGAAATACTGGAAGTACTTTTATTTTGCTTTACTTCAGGTGCAGAACTCACATTTCTCCTTATGGGGGGAATGTCTACAATGAAGTTACTGATCTCATGAATAATTTTGTGGATACTAGTGTGTAACCACCATTCTTGGTAGATTGTCAAGAGAAGCTCCCTCCCATATTTCACTCCTCAAGCCCAACACCTTCCTCTCCAGGATTCTGGAAATGAGTATTCTAGCAGAGGTTGCTGTCTCTGTCACCATGCTCTTTTAAGTCAATGGCAATAACCTTTTTAATGTCAGTGAGGCAGGATAAGTTCTTGTGTAAACAGCCAGCACTCACATCTTTCCTCATCTCAAGAACCTTACCGATATCCGATTTAACACCTTATATGTTCACCTCCCCCAAACACATGAGTAAGCACAGATATGCGACAGCAAGGAAGCATGACAGTGAAGAAAAGGATGTGAACGTAAAGTTGGATTAAAGGTATGGCACTATGGACAAGATCATATCACCTATTTTTCTGTGGAAGGCTTTTTTCTGGATCTCAGTTCCAAGCGGCTGCTGAGGTTAGCAGCATGGAGCACAGGATGTTATCGGCAAAAATGTATTTGAAATATCAGATGCTCAGAATACCTGAAGCCTTATCTAAGCTTAGTGAGAAGAGTCTGAGGTATGACACGGACTGGAGAAACACCAGTGACATAGCAAAGAAGGCAATAGCTACTAGTTTCAAAAGAAAAATAGCTGATTATGTTTTAGTTAGAGTCCTGACTGGTTATCTGTGTTTGAGGTTACTTATGAAAACCACTTACCACAGAGCAGCTGAGATACTAGCACTGCTCTGCTATCATGACAGTAAATCCATTTTTGTTTCACTGAACTGTTCTAATGCCAGTAGACTGCCCCATGTCACATGTGTTGAGTCTCTGAATGCTCTCTTTGTCTCCCTGCTTAGCATGGAAGGTGAAAGGCACTGGAATTGAACTGATTTTTCAAGCCAAGAATCTTTGCAATCATAAATAAAGGAAGTCCCTTCAGTTTAACATTCATTGCCTCCTTTCTCTTTTAGAAACAGACGCCAGCACCAGGAGAAAGCAGGTGCAGAGAGACTCTTTCAGCTGCTTTTGAAGGAAAACCGGAAGTGAGTAAGTCACAGGGAGATGTGCACGTATCTTCAGAAAAACATTTACAACTTCAAGATACATTTCTTCTAAGGAGGGTGCGAGACACCAGCTCTTTGGAAGTTACAGTGTGCACTGTCGCACTCTCATCAGCTCTGATGGATGTGGTTTGTCTGGGAGTATAATTTAAACATGAGGATATGAGGAATGATTCATTAAATTACCAGAGAAAGTACTTAAGAAAAAAGGCCTAATAATGCTATAAAAAATGTGTGTCTTAGCTGAATGCTATTAGAATGATAAAATTTCTAATAAACTGGAAACTCGCAAATGGATGCCCCCATACTTTGCAGCACTGTCTGAATCTGCGTGTAAATACCCTGAAGTAGCAGTTGTAAAATATTATCATTTACAACAAAGTGTCTTAACTCCTGAACCTAATGAAGGCCATGGTCTCATATTGTTGCCAATCTTATTATTGCTGTTAAAGTGAACAGCAGTGTAATCTGAGAGTATGTTATGTTTGGGTGTGTGGTGAGGATTTGCATACGGCCATTTGCCCCCTAGGCAATCTAAGTCTTACACAGAACAGTCATTTTGCAATAAGGGCAAGATTAGACCCACTATGATCCATTGGCTCTATGAGATGCCAGACCGAGGTGAGTAGAAAGAAATAGTGTCACAATCTCTCTTGCCTCTGTTGTCACATCTACCAGCAGAGCTGGTTTGACATGGGTGGAAACACACCGCTCTTTGTAAAAAGAGCTGGTGCAATTTGCCCTCATTAATGGAGCATGCCCACTTTTATTTGCCAGTCTTGCAGTACATCATTTATACACCGCGCTGCAGGGATTTCATGGAGTCTCTGTGATTTTAACTACAAAAGGAGAAGTTTTTTGTGTAAACTTCTGCAGCTTCCTGGGCTTGATGCACTGCATTGCCTGGCATGGATTTCACTTTCCCCGTGACATTAGAAAAAACTCTAGCTCTCCTGTCACAAAGCAACTTGTTTGAATATCCTGCACTAGCAAAGAAGCTCTGTGATAAACAAGCTTTTAATTTTGCATTTCCACACTTTTAGTTTGTAATTTGCAACTTTACAAAGCCGTGTGTCAGTGACTATGCCAAAAGCTCAGTGTTGAATAGAGACGCTAAAAGAAGTGTGAGGGTAGGGGAGAAAATGCTCACGGGAAGCTCACAGAAGAATTGTACTTTTAGAAGCTTTATGGATGCTTTGATTTAGTGCCATCAGACTTACTGCTTCAAGCCTTCTGCTTATTGCTACTGAAGACAGTCTAGGAAAACTCCCAAGAAACTATAAATGATGCCTTTCAACCTGAAAAGTATCTTCTGCCTCCCTGAATTCCAAGGAGGGATATACCAAAGCCAAAAACGCACGGAGACTCAGGAGGAGCCTGCCCTTTCGTATGATAAGATCTCTCTGGAACAAAATATTTCTTAATGGAAGTATATAGGTAGCCAAATCTCATGGAGCATCAGTTTTTCAGCAAAAAACTCTGCTGCCTCCTTCAATATGATGCCAGCTCGAGCGTGACAGGTAGAACTGCTGGAGATGAGCCATCTTCTGCGTGAAGGAAATGCTCGGCACTCAAAAGTGTGTTAACACACCCAAGATAGAGGTTTTCAGTGCACAAATGAGATTTTAAGTGCAAAGCAGGAATAATAATACTAATAGAATTTAAGAGAATTTCAGTTTGCTATAAGAAATACCGACCCAGAGCTGGGAGCCAAAATCAAGCTATTTCAGAGAAAACACACAGTTGAGCAGTTTGGGAAGCAGCACAGGAGCATAAATAGCAGAGGGCCTTTTCTGCTTACCTGGCAGTTGTCTTGTTCCCTGAAACCTTCGCAATAATTCTGAAGTACCATGCTGTCTCCTGCTGCTCTTCCTCTGCCCCTTTTGCTGAGCTTATCTGCTTTGCTGATGCAGATACAACAAAGCACACTATGCTACGAACTAACTCCCTTCCTGTGGAACAAACATTAGGAAGCAGCTGAAGAGATATTTAAGACTCCCATGTTTCAGTGTAAACCAGAAAATGCCTGTTTTCAGATTTTTAAACAGGAGGGTGGAGACTGTGAGTGCCAAATCTTACAGGAAAAGAATAAAAAAGGCTTATATCAAACTCTTCTTTTTAGTGAAGTCCTCTCTGATGCCTTTCCCCTCCCCACTTTTCATATAAAACTGCTATATATATGTACTTTGCACTTCAGATGTATTGCAGGACACTGATAAAATGTTAGAGCCACTGGATAACTTACTGCATGTAAATCTGGGGCATTCTGGGCAAAGATTACATATGCAGTGTGTGAAAACATTTTTATTTTTAATGGCAGCTGTTTGAAGTTGTTCAGTGGCTTGCAAAGTTAGCAGTCCCTTTGCACTTCTGAATATGAACATTTCTGTGTCTGTGTAAAATCTCAGTTTTCTGAGGTCAGGGATACAAACATAAATCCCTTTAGTGATTCTTTTTGCAATGCATCTAATCTAAGGCAGGTATTACTACATTATTTTTGATGATATCATCACCCTGGAAGAATGCTAACTCTGGAAATCAGTATTCAGTGTTCCTACTCGAAACATTTAAATCAGAACAAAATCAGTTGCTTCTTCCTGGTTATCTACACTGAAACATGATTAATGAATGGTAAAATCTAAATCTGAATGGAACCATCTCCTGTTCCTAGGTTCCAGCTGAACGGTTTTGAATTACAAAACCGAGGATGTGAGCTAAGAGTCTTTCTAGCAGCATTACATGTGTTATCGCCCAGTGTCTTCTATCATTTACTGCCTGGTCTCCCTTTAAACCCTTGCTCCTTCATAATTATAATCTGCAGTTGACCACTGGACTTTGAAACTGCAAACTGCTTTCCATGTCTTTTGCTTCCCGCTGTATATACTTTTGAAATCATACGGTTTGCTATCTGCTGCTAAGATTACAAGTGATATGACTTGAAAGGGAAAAAGCTAGGAACAGTTGAATGAAAATATGGAGCTTTTTAATTGCTATAAACTGTGACAAAATGTCACAAATGAAAAAAAAAGCGCCACTGTACTTGGAATCTGTTGCTGGTTCAGTGGTGAATATAAAATAATTAGAAATAAAAACTGTAGTAAGTGGAAAAACAAGTAAACAAATATTGATTGAAGTGTAAATTGTGGACTATAAGAATATTGATTAACACTTCAGGGAAAAATCCATAGCTAAGGTTCACACAAACAAGTAACAATTTTCTAACTACGTAAGTAAGAAAAGAAAGACAAAGTCAATTGCTGGCTGAGGCTGTGGAATTGTTAATGATGACGATGATAAAGAAATAAAATATTCATAAATATTTTGGGGGGTTCAAAGAGAGAGGGAGACTGATCTTCTTAGATCATGTGTGGGTAAAGAATGTTGCAACCTATTAATAGATAAGTGGTATTATACAATAGATAAGTGGTATTATAAAATCTGATTTAAATCTATGTACTCACTCTAGAGTTCTACAAGAATTAGTCAAACAGATCTTCAGACTTTTCTGTTAGGTTTTAACAAATCGAGGAAAATGTTACAAGACTCAAAGAATCTTAACATTGTGTAAATATTAAAGAAAAAAAGAGAGAAATAAGACAATCTAGGTAATTAGTGTCTGGTTAGCCTGATGACAGTTCCAGGAAAAATATGAAAAATACTGATATGGGATTAAAATCGTAAAAGCTTGATGGAGAGGAATATAATAAATGCTAGTGACAATAGTTTACTGAAAGTATGCCTTGTCAAACAAACATATATAATGATATTACAGATTTTTATGAGACATATGATTTACTAGTGTACATGATTCCGATTAAAAATGAACAGCAGGACTCGTTCAGATGAATGGCATATTAGTTTAACTAAATGTAAAATGATAATGCAGGCTGTGTCCATGTTCTGTTGACTGGGTCCTGGATACCCTGACTCAGAAAGAGGATTTAATGTTTACACTAAACAGCAGCAGAACAAGAGTCCCAATGTCTGATGCAACAGTGAAAAAACCTAATGTGAATCATCAATGTGCAGATAAAAAAGAAATTAATGAGAATGCAGAGGTGAAAACAAGAGGAAAATGTGCAGAACCCCCCCCCCCAACTGAGATATCCTGCTCTTAACTCTCTATTAAGTGTAAATGAACTCCTCTTGTTTAGATCACACAGAGGTGACCAGACTAAAGTGGGTGATTATGTTAGAGAGAAAACACAAAGCAATAAAGACTTTTCCATCAAGGCAAATGAGCACAATGTGAATCAGCAGCTAGAGGTTAGAGCCAGATAAATTCAAGTTAGAATCGGGTACCCATTAGTTAACACTGAAGGGGATTAACCACTGGAACAAACTGTCAAAGTAATGAATTCTTCATTTCTTGATGTCTTCAGGTCATGTATTTCTCGAAAATGTGCTGCGGCAAAGCACAAGTTATTATTTATTGATAGCCAAATAATTAACTTAATACATGAGTAACTCCGTGAAATGTAAGAGCTTGCGATACAGGAAGCCAGATCACACTCTGAATGTGTGATTTCATAGCTTTACTGGAACTGGGCATGTAAGCACTTTGTCATCTCTGGATGTTTACACATCGATAAACAAAACTTAGTGGAATGAATGAGAAACTGGCTTCTCTTTTGCCATCGTTTTACAGAATCAGATGTGTTGTTATCCCCCTGCTACTTGATCCTGATCAGTGCTCCCTCTTTCTCATGAGCTTCCCAAATGAAAACACCTTTAAGACAACACCTGCTCCTGCTCTTCTAGTGAAAAACTGCTCAGGCTCATTATTTAGCTCATTCTCTCCTTTTTTTTTTGTAAATAGTAGGAGATACTATGGTCTTTCCCTGATAGAGTGCTTCTTTTTTAAATATTTAATTTGCAGGTAGCGGATTTCATATCTATCAGTTTCACTGACAATAAAGTCACTTTATTTCAATGGGCATTAGATAAAACTCACAGCCCTTCAGGAATCTCATCAAATGTTAAAGATCTGAAATTGTTGCAGTGAGGTAAATAAATATTTATCATCTCACTATTGCAGATTTTTCCTCTGATCATCCCATCTTTCTCCTTGAATTTGGGTCTGCATGTATCTTTAGTTCTGTTTCCGTCCTAAAAAAAGAGAACTATTTACATAGGAGTGTTTCCATGTCAGGGCCCTTGATTATCATTTGCATTCTGTGTTGCAGAGACATCCTATTTCATTCTTTATGTCTCTTTTCCTTTTAGCCTACTAGCAGGAAAAAAGTCACACTTCCGTTCTACTCTTCTATTGTCCGCAGGATTTCACTTTCTTTTCGTAATTATTTTACTTCATCAGCAATTCCTGTTGTCTTTGCCACTTTTTATAATTCCTTACAGATGTTTTCCAGGGCTAGACTTTGCTGGAGGAAAGAAAAACTCCAGGAGACTACACTAAATTATTCTCTTTTTTTTTTTTTTATTGTGCCCTTAATTACACTGTATTTTTTATAATTTCTTTGCTTCCCTTTTGACTGCATTTTTAGTCCTTAGAAATTGCTTCCTATTCTTTGGGTTTTTGTTTAAAAATCCTGAAGCTCTTCTGTTGTAGTTTTAGTGTTCTCTAGCTGTATGTATGAATTCTCATGGACAGCCATACCAGTTGTCTTGTACACATTTTAATGCTGGGAAAATATTTGCCCATTGGTTTAGAAATATTAGCTTGTTCCCATTTTCCCTTATCTCTTACAGATGCAATTTACATGTAAGGTTTTCATACCTTGACTATAGAAAAACTTGTGTAGACACTTTCAGATCGATGTGTTTTGATCTTTTAATTCCTCCCACCCAAACATGTAAAATGCGTGAAAGTGAAACGTGTGAAGTGTGCTCAAGGCCAGCCCATTATCCTATTACCTGGCAAAGCCAAGAAGCACAAATTTATTCTTAAAGAACAAAAAACACACAAGGCCACTAAAAATGCCCCTTGATGTGTAATGTTAGGGGAAATCAGGATCCAGCTGACATATTTTGCAATATTTGCAGGACAGCATTTGCCAGTGTAAACCTGGCTTGCAAACATGCGGAGTCTTCCACTGTAAATGGTTTCTTTTTGCTCTAAATGGTCCCTTTATTGAATATGGTCTCTCTTTACCTTTTCATCTTGGATTATTTATACTACCCCGCCATCCTTTTCCTTTTTGCAACACATTACTTCAGCCACAGAAAAAAAATAATATGCAAATAATATTATTCCAAGAATACTGCAAGTATTCATTATAATGAACTAGTTACTTTTAAAATGTGCAGAGGTATTTCCAGTTTTGCTATATATTGGCTTGTGCATTAATGGTCAGATGCAGAAACTTTCTGCTTATACTTCTAAATAAGGAAAAGAATTGAACTTGTTTGAGTGAGTAACCTCACAAGAAATAAAGATAGAAACAAGACCACATGAGAGATAATTGGTGGATAACCTCATAGACCAACACAGGAAGCAAAATAGGAAGCCCTATTCACTGAAAAAGCTTGATGCTCCTATGTTGCTGCACAGACATTGCCTTTTCTTTCAGGACTCTCTGGCAAAGAACTGAGATTTGGCTTAGACAAGCATAAATGGATTCTAAATTGCCCCAGATGGAATGCTCTAATATCCCACAGAACGTTTTTCTCATCATAATATTAAGTCCTGCATGCCCTCAACTACTGTATGCTGGCAGCGAGGTAATAAAGAAAAAAGTGAATAATAAAGGAAATTTGATCATCTCACAGCCTCAATTTCTCATCCCTTGAATCAGAGAAATAACTGTCAGTTCTGTGTCCTGCAAAGAATCCCACAGGTAGGAATACTTTAAAATAACTTGTATGTTGTATGCTTTTCTTTCTCCTGCAGATTTCTTAGAAACCTCCACAGTTCTTTGTATTAGACTTTCCCATTTGGAGTGGTGAAAATAATAAGTACAGTTGTTGAAATGTTATCTCTTAAAAAAGATTTGTGAGTCGTTAATGACAATTTACACATACAAATTTCACAGTGTTTGGTTGGATGCAGAATTTTGGTTCAGGCCTGGTTTTCCCAGTATATGCATTTCAAGGTGTTTAGGGAAGGTACACTGTAATTTGAAAAAAATAATCTGTAACTATATAATAAATAAAAATAAGTATATTTAGATACAAGAAATACAAGAATAGTTGTTTGCAATATGACTAGGATTGATATTATACCAAACATGTTTCAAAATGCCAGTGCTCACTTGACAGAAATGAATGTCAGAGACTCTGCTGCTTCTGAGTTCTCTGAGTTCAAAGAGGAACTGTTGAGCCCTGGATCTGTGCCTGAGCTTTTTTTTTTTTCCTGGTATCATCAAAGGGTGTGATCATTAATCTCAGTTAAACAAGAAGTCAGCATGTTCCACAGAATCAAAGGCTGAACCGGGATTCAGGAGAGGAGTGCCCTGCTCCTGCTTCTGCTGGTGAGGTGCCATGTCACTTACAAAGGTCCATTCACTGGGCTTCTCCTACTTTTTGCCCATCAATGCGATACAAGCCTGAGGGCCATAACTATGTCTCCCTACAGATTTTTCAGTGTGCTGAGCCAGTGTAGCAAACGCCACAAGCAATGAATTTTTACAGAATAAAGAGTGTATTTATGTGTGTTATATATCTGACATCCTGTCACAGTAAAGTCAGCTATTGGGAGCTTCTACACAAGACTAAACTTCAGATATCTAGTAATAATAAAGTTTCTGCAGATTGATATAAGGTCAGTTGAAGAGAAAGACCAAACACAGATGGCTGACATAAACCATGTGATGCCCACAGAGTGTACTTAATTAAAGAGGAAAGAGCAGTAAAGTGAAAGTGGATGCTTTAGGACAACTATATCAGGTAGTACAAAGCTACAGCAGTGGCTGTTTCTTGATGACTGCACAGTCCATCAGTATGTGGCAAAGGGCAGTGCACAGGGCAAAGCTGGTGTACTACACACAGGGAAAAAAATGGACTGATGGAGCACAACACTTTCAAGAGCGCCTGCATCATTAAAGGAGATCAAATCCCTCTGATCTTGAACAAGGCTTAGATCCTGTCACTCTCTCCATCTGATTGCCTCAATCTTTTTACTTGAAGCTGGGTCCATAAATGTGTGAGTTCGTTTGTGCAGAGATGGGTCTGGTCAATATCCGCATTTGTGGTTGCAGATAAACGTGAGGGCTCTGTCCCATGCTCCATTTCATTGTGGAGACATACCCTTAAAGTGCTTTGTTACTTAAACACTTCACCATTAAAGAAGTCATAGGAATCTTCTGTGGAATCGAATCTGCTGATTAGATCATGCAATGCCTGAAAATGCTACGGAAGAAATAGGATATTCACACAGAAAACAACTCAGCAGACATGTAGTAATAAAGAAATGCCAACTGTTCAGTAAGGCTTTACCTGCTGTGCCTAATTTCGCAGTGAGATCTGGAAAGAAGGGAGAGGTTAAAAGGGCAACAAATTAAGTAGCTTAGTTCCTAAGTTCAGTTATGAATGGAAGCCATGAAAACTGTGGAAAGCCGTGAAAAGCATTTATTGCAAAACAGGAACTCACAGATCTGATGGTGCTCCTCATAAGTGTGAAATTCCAGAACAGATGTCCCACAGGAAAGCCACTGCAGGAAAGGACTTAATAGTGGGCATGAATGAAGTACTGTGCTTCAAGAAGCAAGGGAATGAACCCAGCCCCCTAGAACTATTTTTTTTAAAAAACCACCCTGTGAGACTCTTTGAAGGTGCAAATGAATTTCCAGTCAGATGGACCAGAATCAATGATGATTTTGGGGAATGCTTGTTTTTTCCCCGTGTGGTTAAGCAATGAATCAAAGGGACTGACATTAACACAAACAACTAGTGTGTGTTTAAGAAGTGATTAGGAGATAAAAATAAAGCCAGTTTGGTATGGGAGATAGCTATGCATACACAACATGATAGCTCTTATGACTAAAATACATGTTAAAAAATCCAAGCTTTCTGTTTTTTCTGATGTCAGGTGCTCACTGTATGAGGAAAAATCTCTATATGCTTTTTGCCTCAATAATCTGCACCATGGCTGTAGTTTGTTCGGGTAGTATATATTCCTTTCAACCATCAATAGTGAAGATATGATCATGCAGACGTAAACTTGTGTTTCTGTTCTTGTCTTAAAAAAAATCCTAATCCAGTACATTCCACTTCTTTTGTCCTAAATTCTTATCACCTCACACACAACTTATGAACTAGTACTCTCTTGTTTCATTAATGAAGTTCCAGCTCAGTCCTTCCATCTTGCTTTCATAATGATGCTAATTTTTTCTCCCATGTCAGCCCTGCACAGGAATCACATGTATTACTGCTGAGTTGTTGACCACCAAAGCACAAACCACACCTAGATCAGATCTTGTGGATCAACACCATGGAATCAGGATGTCATCCTCCTGGGATACCAGAATGCATGGAGGTCTGGTCACTGTCTTTTAAGTGTCCAAGGATGGTAAGCAAAAAGCACTTCTATTTACCATGATAGCAACTCTATTTGACTGCCTCGGTTACCTTTCCGAGTTGTTATCAGGGATTACAGAAAGTGAGCGCTGAGTTCCCGTTCCCTTTGCTGTCTCTGATGCAAGTATTTGGGCCACTGCCTAAGGGAGATCTCTATTACAGAGGTCCCTTCTGTCCCTTTTGCCCGAGAGAATGAATTTCCTCTAGTTCCGAATGTTCTCTAGGCCCATACATGGCTGTTGGCAAAGGAGAAGTCCTTTTGTATCCTTGAAATGAGGCCTCCTTGTGTTGGGAGAGACATAGCTACATTCTGTATATTCTACAGGAGGAGCTGAAGCCACACTCTTGGATGTGGCCTAAATGAAGGGGTCACTGTAAAGAGTATGGAGATCTCAAGCCACCTTTAGGAACAGAAGCAACAGAGCTTGCTTATGCAGTGGCTCCCTTATCCACACTGAAGGCACAGTGGTGCGGAGTGAGGAGGAAACGCAGAATCACAGAATAGCTGAGATTGGAAGGGACCTCTGGAGATCACCTTGTCCAAATATCCTGCTCAAGCAGGGCCACCCAGAGCAAGTTCTGCAGGACTGTGTTCAGATGAGTATCTCCAAGGATGTGGACAGTACAACCTCCCTGGGCAACCTCTGCAAGGGTTTAGTCACTTTTACAGTGAAAAGTGCAGAGAAAACCTCCCCGTGTTCCAGTCTGTGCTCGTTGTCTCTGGTCCTGTCACTGGGCACCACTGAAAAAAGCCTGGCTCTGTCCTCTTTGCACCTTCCTTTGTACAAATTGATGAAATCCCTCTGAGCTTGATCTTCTCCAGGCTGAACAGTCCCAGCTCTTTCAGCCTTTCCTCACAGGAGAAGCTCCAGTCCCTTAATCATCCTTGTGACCCTTCACTGGCCTCTCTCCAGTCTGTCCAAGCCTCTCTAGCACCGTGGAGCTCAGAACCCCAGATGTGGCCTCACCAGTGCTGAGCAGAGGGGCAAGATCACCTCTCTCAGCCCCGCTGGCATTGCTTTGCCTAGTGCAGCCCAAGGTATCACACACCATCTTTGTGACAAGGGCGCCTTGCTCACTTACGTCCAACCTGGTGTCCAGAAGGGCCCACAGGTCCTCCTTTGCCAAGCTCCTTTCCAGCCTGGTGGGCTCCAGCTTGTACCAGTGCCTGCGTTGTTCCCTGCCAAGGGCAGGGCTTTGCCCTTCCCCTCATTGAAGTTCTTCTCCCCGGCTGTCCTCGGGTGCACGGACCTCCTGAGCCCAGCTCCAGGGGCAGCGGAGGCTGCGGGGACACCCCCCCCACCCCCAGGTGAGGAGAGCAGCCCGCACGGGAAGGCGACG
>NW_009696042.1:0-10832 GCF_000703405.1 Apaloderma vittatum
CTTAGGCCATTCTATGATTCTATGATATGGTGATGATCACTCCTAGCAACTCAGGCAGAATTTAAAAGCACTCAATAATTTGGAGGACTTGGCTTGAAAGCAGCTGAAATACTTATGTGTACCTCATTTAGGAAACATACAATTTGCTTGTGATAGTTTTTGGGGAACTTCACATTTATGAATACATGATAGGACCTTTTCTCACAACCTCATCCTCACCCTCCAAACTAATACCCACATCTCATCTGAGAAATGGAGTATAATTAATATTTTAACAATAACAGCACTCCAGTATTAAAATTATGTATCTCTCTAGTAAAATAGTTGGAGTAGAGGACAGGAAAACAAACAGAACTTTCTGTCTACTTCAGTGAAAAAAAAGAATACACAATTTAACATAAACAGATTCTGTAGAATGAAATTATTAAACAAACAACTACCATACTTCTGTAAAGTGTTAGATCTCACTTTATGAAAAGCGTCTAGAAAACGGAAGGTAACACTTGTGTCTGCTCTGAATCTGTACATTTCACTTGAACAAACTTTTCTGTAAGTCCTCCATCTATCACAGCAGCATCTGGTTCCCTTACAGCTACCAACCTATTTAACTGTGTGATCATTCTGTGCATGGAAACCATCCCACACTTTCATCATCACCACTGTTCTTCTACAAAAGCTGTCAAACTCTGCTCTGTGCTTGCTCATACAGGGTGAAGGCTGCAGGGCTGCAAAACTTAACTGTGGCCTAAATATAAATACCAGTGGGTTTAGCAGTTGCCTATGCCACATGAATACTGTGGTGTGTAAAAGAAGTCCAATCCAGGACTACTAAACACGTGAAGGTAAAGCAGAACAGGGAAATCCACATAAAGTAATAGACTGTAAAAGGAAAAAGTTGTGCCAGGGATAGGAACAGATGCAGGTGCAACTGTCCACAGAGTAGATACTACAAGAGGAACAACTGTCTGAAAAGCAGGACCATATAGTAAAGTTGTCATGCTAAAATCAATGAGAAAGATTGGTGCAAAATAACACAACATCAGAGCAGAAGGGCAAACACTATTTTCCATACTGTGCAGACAGAAGTCTGCTATGCTGACTCAGAGCTATGCAATAAATCCATATATGCTTGAGCCTTCTGCTTTTAACTGGTAAGTACTTACATGTGATGCATTTATGAACTTGCCTATGGTAGGCTCAAGCACCACAGAAACCGAACTTAGAACTAAGGGAGTCTCCAGGCCAGTGCTATGTTTGAAGCCTTTTGCATAGAATCATAGAATTGTCAGGGTTGGAAGGGACTTTAAAGCTCATCTAGTTCCAACCCCCCTGCCATGGGCAGGGACATCCCCCACTAGACCAGGCTGCCCAGAGCCCCATCCAGCCTGGCCTTAAAACCTTCCAGGGATAGAGCCTTCACCATGTCTCTGAGCAACCTGTTCCAGTGTCTCATCACCCTCATGGTGAAGAACTTCTTTCTAACATGCAATCTGAATCGATTCATCCCTAGTTTTAACCCATTACTGGTAGTTCTATCACCATCCAACATCCTAAAAAGCCCACCACCAGTTTTCTTGCAGGCCCCCTTAAGATACTGGAAGGCCAGAATAAGGTCTCCTCGGAGCCTTCTTTTCTCCAGATTGAACAGCCCCAACTCTCGCAGTCTGTCTTCATAGAAGAGCTGCTCCAGCTCTCTGATCATCCTTGTGGCCCTTGTCTGGACATGTTCCAGCGTGTCGATATCTTTTTTGCATCTACTTCCAAATCAAGTCATAGACAAGTTTGCATCTGTCAAGATGTGGCCATAGCACAGCCTTGTGCTGTGGGAAACAGCATTCCCAAGAATGGACAATGCTCCTATTTGGTTTTTTTTCTGCTGCTGCACTGATATTTTCATTGAACTGTCATTGAGAGAATGCCAGGCTGTCTCCTGGATGGTTAACAGTCAGCTCAGTGATAGGAAGATTGCATTTGGTTCCCTCCCTTTCCTCTGTCAACATGTAGTTAATGTGTAAGAAAACTGCAGTTAACGTAAAAGTGAACTGAATTTCATTTGCCGTTTTATTGCTATGCCACTGAAGCCTTGTAAGATCCTTCTGTATCTATTCATGCTTACCTCATGTCTTTTTTACCATTAGCACTCAGTATCATCAGCAAAGTTGATCGTTTCACACAGGCACCTGACAAAGGTTTCCTCTTCCCCAAAAGCAGAGAGAGAACAGGACAAAGTCGGAGTCACGTTCCCTTTATAGTCCTGTTCAGATTTTGGGGAAGCCAAGTGATGCCTGCTCCTGGCTGCATCTCTGCCTAGACCAGAGCATGCAACCAGCAAGCACTAACAAACAAGACAGGAGAATGCAAAAAAGTCACAGCATATATGAAGATTAAGGCTCTGTCCTGCAGTTCTGACACAGTTTCTTATCAGACTCCATAAACAACTTAAATAACATCTACATATCAAAAAAGTACAGCTGCCCTCATTAACTTGAACAGGAATTTCTGAATAAGAAACAAGTGGCTGGTTTATTTTCACAGGACAAAAAGACAAATCCTGACAGAGGCAGTTGTTCCTCACCTCTGGGGCACGAACCTAAATCTTCCCCATACTTCCCTTCTCCTTCTCCTCATCTCTGACCAAATGCTAAGTCTTGCCTCTAGCCTTTCAAAGAAAACTGCCAACCTGGCTGTATGTACTTCAGCCCCACACCCTGAGATGCCTGAAATGTTGTCTTTTCTTTTAGGAATTGGCCTGAGGGAAAGAAGAAATAAAAAATAATAAAAAACCCACCAAAAAGTGAGAAAACTGACATGCTCCTAATCCTATTTGTAATACATCAATTCAATTTCTTTCAGGATTAATATAATATAGAAATGCTAATATTAGTCTTCAGTCTTCAAATTTCACTGTTAGGAAAAAACCACAGAAGTACACAGTCTTATTTTAGCATGAGTAAGTGCTCAGGGTGCAAATGTATAGAAATACTTATGCAGGTACTTACACATAGACTTTCAAAGTTGTTCTGCCTCTCAATTCTTATTCAGTATCTGTTTTTAACAGGTGAGAAAACTGCTTATAGTTATCTTCCAGCTTATCCCACTGGTGTAGATTTGAAAGGCACAGAGTTTCTAAAAGGCCTGATAACTTTTTTTATACGACAAAAAGGAAGGCTGTCTCAGGATGCCTAAGTGGAACTCAGTGAGTCAGCGAGATGTGTTAGAAGGACACCTGATTCCTTGACTTTGCTGGCTGTTTAGGCATCAACTCACTCATATGTGGGGCTTTGCCTTAGTGAGTGTGTTGCAGGCATTTGAGGTACTTTCAGTTTGGAAAAAAAAATAAAAATAATTCTCCAAGAAACAAAATTTGCAACCTCCTTGCCACTGATTAGGAAGTAACAGTAGAGAAGATTGGCTGGTTTTGAGAAAAACAACCACACACACACTATTGTGAACTTCGCTTTCCCTTCATTGAGTATGTCAAACACACATCACAGCTGAACATAAAAGAGGACCACAGATTCACTTCTCCAACATGCTCCTGGAATTTCCATTAAGACCTATTTTTTTCCCGATCTTTCTAATCTTCCTACCACTTCAGAAGATCTCTGGAGGTCGCAGAAGCAATCGCCGTCAGGCTCTCCTAAATGAGCAGCTCCAGGATTTTTTGGATTTGCTGAACACAGAAATACACAGCACAAAGTAACAGCCTCAGGAACCCAGAGAGAGCATAAAGATGGCTCTTAGCAAAGGAAGAAGGGCTTTTCAGGAAATACCACAAGAGCATATAAAACAACCTCTACCCAAGATTGTTTCCCAAGACTTAACAATGCAATAATAATATAGCAGTCAAAACGGAAGCTGTATTTTCTATTCCTAAGAAAAAGAAGTAATTTCTGTTAGTTTTATGAATTCAGGTATGCATTAGTTCAGCTCCCACCTTGGATGGACACTGCAGCCTAACGCACAGCATGGTGGTGCAGAGCAAAGAAAAGAACTTCTTCCCATTCTACATTAGGACGATTTTTCCACCATGTGATTCTACATTGTAAGTCCAGACTGTTGATCAGCCACTCAGGGCTGACAGTCATAGAATCACAGAATCACAGAATGGCCTAGGCTGGAAGGGACCTTAGAGATCATCTAGTCCAACCTCCCTGTCATGGGCAGGGACACCTCTCAGCTAGATCAGCCTCTGTCCAGCTCGGCCTTGAACACCTCCAGGGAGGGGGCAGGACCTTGCATTTTGACTTGTTGAAGCTCATGCAGTTTGCACTGGCCCATTTCTCAAGCCTGTCAAGGTCCCTCTGGATGGCATCTCTTCCCTCAAGTGAGTCCAGTCACCTTTCCAAAACCCTCTTTAATACTTAATTCTGCATTTTATAATTTAAAGCCAATTCCATGCAGCAGGAGACCATGTGTGAAGAAGATATGATGGAAAGCTTAACAAAAACCAGCCTCCTAATGTCCATGAGAGCTCTTAACCTGAAAGTTTTAAAACAATAACGTCTGGCACTGAAATACAGCTGCAGCATCAAAGCGCTTTACAGACCCCACATACGCTGCAGTAAAAGACTGGGGGAATATAAAATGCTCCTCTGTCAGGATGACCGTGTCATTAATTCAAGTTTAAATACACCATGTCAGAAGACTTCCACCAGCTTCCCTGAGGGCTCACTCCTTATCTCACAGACTTCCCTGTAAAAAACCTTTCAGATTCTGTAACTAATTGAGCAATCGCTGTGTGTAAAACCTAGCAACAGACTAAGACAGAGCATCCAAACGGACAACGAACATGTATTATATATACATTCATTGGCAGAAAACAGCCAGAGACTCTTACTGAATGAAAACTTCTTCCCTTGCAGGTGTGAGGGATCTTGGAGAGGGAGCGAGGAGGTGCAGGCACAAGGTGTGAGGCAGCAGAAGAATTAAGTAGAGCAGTGGAAGGAGACACAAAGGAGGAGCAGTTCAGGCTTAGAACTGGAGACGCCAGGAGTAAAACTAGAGGACACCAGCACATGCTGGTGTAAATGGTGTGGCACAGGGCAGGGCTAGACTGGGGAGCTGGGGCACAGCTGGCAAGAGGAAAGATACAGTCCAACACTCATAGTTATTTTTAATATTTGCATCCACAGCTGGGTGGAGATTAAGGAATTCATTTCAAATGAATTTGAGCACATAACTTTTAATGCATTTTGCTTTTTAAACAAACTTGTTTAAAATGGAATAAGAACCAATGATGACTTTCTTGAATATCTGTATTTTCTGTAATCTATTCAAATAATTTATATAAGAAATATTGCTTTACCGAATCGTGCTGTGAAGTTTAACAAGTTAAAAGTTGATGATTTTATATGAATGTAGAAATAGAATAAACAAGAGCTGTAGCTGTGGACGTCAATTCAATTTCTATAAATAATGCAGCAAATAATACTGTGACAGAAATAACCACGTGAACTCCTGCCCTGAGTATTTTTCTACCACAAATGCAAGTATTTTTTATTTTGAGCATGAAAATGAGGAAGGTTTGTCCTGACTGATTTTGAGTTTCCATTTTCTTAGGAGATATACACGATTTTCTTTAAAGTAGCTAAAAGTTAAAAATACAATGTGAATCTAAACCCAGGATTCTTTATCTTCCTCTTCACACTTGCAAATGAAAACTGGCAAAGAGTGTTAAGAGCTCACTGCTAAGGGACTCGATATGGGCCAGATTTTCTGAAGCTCTTACATATCCAAAGCTACTGACAGGTTCTTTCATGCTATTGAAAATCCTGCTAAACACCAAGTCTCCTATTGTCACTGTAGTATGATTTGTCTGGGAAGAAAAAACGATTTTTTACACTGACCATCAGAAATATCTCTCTTTTTTTTCTTCTTCATTTTTTTTTTAGGAAAACAACAAATGCAACCAAAAATGAAGACTGAAATATATTTCCTCAAGTTTCTTCCTCAACCACTTTAAGCATAAAATCAAGCAAGGATGTAGAAACACTCTGATTTTAATTAATTCACTTTGGACTGAAGTAGATTTACCACTCTCCCTTTGTTTTTTCTCCTCTTGTTAAAACCCATGAAAACTTAACGACTCAATGACTATTAGACCTAACAGTACTCTAGAAACATTCTTGTTTCAAAGAGGTCTTTCTCTGAATCTCAAGCAGAGCCCGGTTACCACCCATTGCTAGTACGTGCCTTAGAGGCACCTCTTCCTATCCCTGTCTAATCCTCTGATGAGGTCTTCCCCTACTTGCCAAGGCTGCTGTGTCCCAGCATCTCCCCATCTTTGCCCAGTCAAATAAATCAAGGTTACAGCAGCCCTGTGCTGCCAAGATGTAGCATTCCCTATGACTTTCAAGTCGTAGGAAATTTCTGCACCCTGTACAGCCAGCACGACAAACTCACTAAAACTGCAGCAGTGAAGAACAGCACTAAACTCATTTAAAAACTCAGCATTTAGGGGGATATCAATCCCTTCTTTTTTAAAAAAATGGGACCTCAGTGCTGTCCATTTTGCACTAAGACATTTCTCTATCAAACTGTTCTGCCACAGACTGTAAATGGTGTACAAATTCACAGAATCACCTAAGTTGGAAACGACCTTCAAGACCACTGAACTACTGCTACTGTTCCCCACTCTTCAACCCATTCATGATCACAGGACACACTCCATCTTCTGCTAAATATCATTTAAAAAGTAATGCAATGAAACCACTTTACTTATACCAAGGAATTCCATTGTATCACAGTATCAGAAGGTTCTGTTTAGGCAACCGGTATGAACAACTGCATCAGGCAGAAAGCTGTGCAACTGAAATCTGAGAGGAAGATCAGTGCAGCTTGTGAGCGCTGAATGCCAGATTTTGATATCCTCCTGGAGCATATCTGAAAACAGTAAGTTGATTTACCAGTGTAAGAGTATTCCTATTTATAGAATTTAAAAAATTTACATGAATTTTCACAGAATTAAGCCATAATGCCAAAATTTCCTTCTGCCAAGCAGGAGAATCAGAAATAAAAATATGAATTGCCTCTCCTTCCTCCCATATTCTGAAAAGCCCTGTACTCAGCTTTAGTGAGGCCACACCTTGAGTACCGCATCCAGTTTTGGGCCCCTCACTACAAGAGGGATGTTGAGGTGCTGAAGAGGGTACAGAGGCAGCTGCCAAGCTGGTAAAGGGCTTAGAACGTATGTCCTATGAGGAACACCTGGGGGATCTGGGGCTGTTTAGCCTGGAGAAGAGCAGATTGAGGGCAGACCTCATTGCTCTCTACAACTGCCTGAAGGGAGGCTGTAGAGAGGTGGGAGTTGGTCTGTTCTCCCTCATGGAGAGTGATAGGATGAGGGGAAATGGACTTAAATTGGGCAAGGGGAGGCTGAGGTTAGATATTAGGAGGAATTTCTATACTGAAAGGGTTGTCAGCCATTGGAACAGGCTGCCCAGGGAGGTGGTTGAGTCACCAACCCTGGAGGTGTTTAAGAGATGGGTGGATGTTGTGTCAGGGGGCAAGTGTTCAGTAGGTTGATAGGGCTGGACAGAGGCTGGACTCAATGATCTTCTACGTCTCTTACAGCTGATACGATTCTATGACAGCACTTAGAGCAATAATTTTGTAAATTTTTTACGCATCTTTTACATTTCTGATTTCAAGAAAGAGTAACGAAGCTCTGAGTGTTGACACTAAGTAAAATCTTTGTTTGCTTTGCACAGTCTGTCTTACGACTTGCATGGGTGTAGTAATCTTTCCATATTCAGATCATGAGCAATGTCCAAACATTGTTTTAACTCTGAAGCTATGAAAAATCAAAAACCTTATATCCACTTCCCAGCAGTAAAAAGCATCTGTCCTACTTCTATCACATTAAGAGATGCTAAACACTAAAAATCAAAATGTTTTAACATCTGGTCTCCATTTACCACTACATTAGAATTACAAGATGGGTTTAGCAGGTAAGAAAGATGATCTTAAAATCCTGAAGATAAGCAAACCCTCCTTTCAGATCACTGGCATGAGGAGACAATAACATTAGAATTATAATAGTAACAATACAACAGAAGGGATTAGAAGATGGTTAAAATATAAATAGTTCAAAATTCATAACATTTAACTAAATACTCATAACAATAGTATTAGATAATACAAAACTTTTGACTTTTGTACGATTGCTGGAATTTTCTTATAAAACAGCTGAAGCTTCTTCATAAAATCATTTCAAAGTTTTGTTTCAGAGAAGAGTTATAACAAAATACAACCTATTTATATATCTTCTGAGAGATGATGGGTGACATTTCTTAATTCATTTATTGAAGCGTTCCATTTACAGAATCACAGAATTGTTGAGGCTGGAAAAGACCTCTGAGATCATCAAGTCCAGCCTATGACAGCCCAAGCACTGAAATGCAGCACTCAGGCACCCAGAACTTTTAAGAACACTGCTTCAAAATACTTTTACTCAAACTTGCTTATTGCCTATGTTTGACTAAATTCACATAATTTAATGTAGTCTCTGCATGAAATGCACAAAACTAGCATGTGAGAAAAGTTCAGGTAGAAAGCTGAATCACAGCATTTCATGTCCAAAAGCCCAAGTTTCCATGTCAGAAAGGTCTGAAGCAAATGTGGAGAATTCTGTTTATAATAAATGGAGGCAACTGATAAATATTACTGCAACTAGTCAATTGTGTCACAGAATACTGGTAGTTAAATTGTCTCAATGAATAGAAATTATGTGGATTTGAAAGGATTATAAAAGGATAAATTATCCCAGCTGTTCTCATTCTCTTAAGGCACTTTTAATAAAATATTTGCTGGAGGCAATATTGTCCTGACGGTTAATTTTCACAGACACTTTACAGCCACACATAACAGTAGAGCACTTAGTGAGTGGATATTGTTAACAAATGGCATCATATACAGACATTATATTACGTTATATATTTTATATATATTACACACAGTATTATATTTTTTTCTCTTTTCTCAGGAATCAAATCAAGGGGCTACTGGTTTTAAAGTTGATTTTTTTTAAAAAAATCTATTATTGGTAAATAGGCATGCAACTCACTTCTGTCCTGTTTGAGGAGGAATATAATGTACTGATTACTAGTTATTATCCACTTGCAATGTTAAGTTTTTTATTACTTTAGTTCATCTATTTTAAATGAGAATTTCATTAACTCCATTAGAAATGAAATACTGAAAAAAGGGCAGGAAGAGAAGTGAGAGAGGTGCTGATGCTCTGACCTTCAGCACTAGCACAGACAGCAGGAAAAAATACCTCATGATGCTACATACACTTGCATTTCCTCCTACACCATTCTCTAGATAAAACTGTGTTGTGGATTTCTATCAGATTAAAAGAAAAAAAAAAGTAGTTAGCCAGATCAAAGAACTTTTGTTTCTTTTTTATTTCCTCTATGAGCTTGTGCGAAAGTTCATTACCATCCACCAGACATTTTTCTAGGGAACAAACTAGGGATGTCTACAGTTCTTAAAGGAAAAGCCTGTCTGGTATTAGTCAGTATTACCACAAATAACAGCTGAAATAACAAAAATGAGCTGCTCCCTCATTAGAGGAGAAAGCCCCCATCAGCTGATTTTAAAATAGGTGAGCACGTGCCTGCACTGTTCCACCTCCTGGGCTGACAAACAGCTTTTCCATCCCCAAATAGATGGTGCATCTAATTGGCCATAACACCAAATTCATTCAAGTGTGTGCACGCATGTGTATACACCTGCACGTGATTTTCTTTTAAACCTGAACAGCTATAAACACTCAGTTATAAGAGAGCATTTAACCAGGTTTACTGATTTTTAAACATGCTCAGCAATCCTGAAGAGTGAAACAGACTTGCTTTTCCTTCTCTGACAAGACACTACATTTTAGAGTTAGAATAGTAAGAGAAATATTTTGTGTAATAGTTAATATATCAAGAAAAAAATATGCTCAAAGACAGAACAGCAAGGTGAAGTGGTAGGGCAGGAGACAGGATAAAAGAGGCCCCTCCTCCTCAGCCTAGATTTTTTGTTATATTAACAACATTCATTACATATTCAAGAGGATTTTAACGGATGCCAGACCAAGAGAAATAGCTTCAATTACTTTAGTTTTCCTTCCAAACTACAGATAAAAATGACAAATAGGAATGTTGAAACTGATTTTCATATACTTGCCCCTTAGTCCCAAGTGAGTGTGGCTGTGTCTCTGTGTTTTCCTTTTCTTTTCAGTTTTATTTTATTTTTTATTAAATCCACAGCACGGAACAGTCCCAAAATGAGCTATCGGTGTTCTATGTCATTTTCTGGGGTATTGTATTCTGGTTAAAACAACAGATTAATTAGTAAGCTGGCAATTCATTCTTCATCTATGACTCTTGCTCACCTGCTGGAAAGTTAATGAATTAGCATATATACATCTACTAGGGAACATTTGCTTTTAACTGGGACACTTGTTATGATCTAAAAAACCAAGGTCCAACCAGGAAGACAATGATGAAGAATTTTTTTTTCCCAATGCTTTACTCTCTGCAGCTGTATATTTTCAATCTTTTCTGTGATAATTATACTAATCTTTTTCATGTATAAATACACCAAGTTTTGATTATAACTCGGAGAAAATGGATCTCATTAAATAAAAATACACCATGGTGGGTGTTTTTTTAAATGTCCTACTTCTGAATATCCTGCCTGGATGCTTGTGGGAGGAACAGGTCAAGGAAACAGTTTGACATCCTCTGCTGAGACATCCTAATGAGAAAGGCAGCAGTCAATGCAGTACTGTTGCCTTAACACATCAAAACTGTTTCTGCTGCACCAAAAAAAAAAAAAAA
>NW_009696043.1:0-1951 GCF_000703405.1 Apaloderma vittatum
TGGGCGCTGCGGGTCCTGGGCTTCACGTCATCGGGGTCATTTTTCAGAAGCTGGTGCTGGTGCAGGTGCTGGTGCCTTCCACCCCGCAGCCCGCCGTTCACTCCAGAGGCGCAGGGACGCACGGTTGTGCAGAACGGGGCAGTGACATCTCACACGACGGCACCTTCAGATGCCGAGGAGCCAGGGCCCTGGAAACACTCCTCCTCGCTGAAGCAGAACAAACTGTAAGCACACCAGGGCTCTCCTCCAAAGCTAGTTCTGTTGCTTTAACTCCTGCAAAACTCCTTTTCTGCCCCACGGGCTCCCCACATCCTATCTGCCTGCTTTCGTTGGAGCAGGGCTAACCCTGGTCCCCCAGGCTCTGCTCCTGCATCAACACTTCAGGTGTTGGGGACCTCCTGCACCCTGCCCCAAACTGCTCAATTGCAAGTGCCTCCAGATGCTTTCTGTGTTCTGGACATTCCAGGGACGGGCAGCATGGCCCAGCGGTTGCACAGTACTAAATTCATGCACCCATGGTCAGAGTATCTGTTACTTAGTCTAACTCAGAATGTAGGTGGCACAGCTCTCCTCTCTAGCTCTGACACAGGCTTCCTGTGCAGTCTTGAATAAATATTTTAACCCTTGCTCCCTTCCAGTTTCCTGCCTGCTCAATGATGCCGAGTCCATGTTTCAGAAAAGGCTTGTGATCGTTGTCCCTGTAATCAGGTAACTCAGGTATGAGGTGCACGGTAACCCACACTGGTGCACCCAGGAGCATCCTTCCCCAGAAATCTCTTCTGTAGCCACGCACCACAAGTGGGCTGTAGCACTGAGCTCTACGGTCTCCCAAAATCCTGCATCACCTGGCAATACCAATAGCTACTGACCACATCGTCAGTGCAGATACGCAGAAACTGTCTGACTGCAGCAAGCCCAAGGTCTGCCAAATCCACTGCTGCCTGCCTGAGCAGCCACAACCAGCTGCTCCAGCCAGAAGCAGAAGCGATCTACCAGGAGCCACAACTTTAGAGACCCTGTGCTTTGATGTGAGCAGCACACTGGCCCTTTGAATACTGCTGAAAGCCACTCTGGAGTATCTTTTGCTCTCACTGTCATCCCATCCTTTTGCTAAGCATCCCCAAATGACTTCCTCCAGCAGTGAGTTCCACAGGCCAGTTATGTGAATTGGTTTGAACTTCCATCAAATATCACCTTGTTCTTGGTACGAAACAAAATATAGATGCTGTTGAAAAACATGTAGTTAACCAAGTTTTTCCAGCTGACTGTCCCACCTGCTTCCCAGACGGTGATGGGATTGTGTCTCTCCTGAGGAGCTGGAATATGGCAGAAGGTTGTCAGCCTCCCCCGAATGCTCAGGTCCTTGGAGCCTTTGCCTTCCTGATCAATGCTGCCATAGCCCCTCCTGAAGTAAATCAGAGCCAACAATCTCTATTTCTGCCTGACGTGGAGACTGGTTATTGCTGAAAGCACAGCAGGAACACAGAGGTCTTGCCAAGCCACACCGCGAGTTTGGTGGAGGGGAGGCCAGACCTGGCTGAGAGCAGGGGATGCTGTCTGGTACACAGGCAGCAAGACAGCTCTGCTGACAACTCCAGTCCCCTGTTTCATCCACTCAGCCTACAGGTCAGTTCCTTCCTAGGCTCTGTTTCTAGAGACTTCCCAAGGATTTCGAGGCACTATGGAAAATGAAGGTAGTCTGCTGGGTTGACATAGACACTCCCCTGTGCCAACACGCACCAGATGGTCAGACACGTTATCACCAGTGTCCTGTGCTCTGCATCCCAGCACTGACAGTCTTCAAAGCGTGGGATCCTTGAGAGGGACTCTCCTGCAGAGCTCCAGCACCACTCTTTTCCTCCAGCATGGGCAAGAGGATCCTCCAACTCAGAGCGGTGCAGATACGGCTTTTGAAAACACAAGCACAGGTCATGCTTAGGTAAGATATGCA
>NW_009696043.1:1982-5159 GCF_000703405.1 Apaloderma vittatum
GATGCCTAAAGAGGTTTCCAGGGCTTCCCAACCCCACTTTTCCTTACTGCTCAGATCTCAGGATCTCCAAACCTCGGGCCTCTGCGACCATTGCCAGCCAGAGAGCAATTCCACCTGGTAATGAGCTGCTTCCCACTGCTGACAAGAAGCAGTAAGAAGCAACTGTGTGAAGAGGACCTCTGGAGCAGAACTGATCCTGACAGGCAACTCTGTTGTCACCTCCTTGCCTGCCAAACATCGCTGGGATCACCGGGAATGCCACTTGGCATCTGTGCACATCTGTGGTCTCAGAACCAAAACCAGCAAGCTGAGCTGCAGCTTGCTGGGCTCCCAGGCATCGCCTTGGTTGTGGTGAACCACAGCACTGCTCACGTTGTAGTTTTCCTTCTCTGTATCCACTCTGTTCTCCCAAATCTTCCTTTCTACTGACAGGTCTGTAGTGCCTCCAGCCAATCCTCATCCTCTTTCTCTCTCCAGGGATTACTCCAAATTAGATTTATCTTTGGGAAGTTCTTTGAAAGATCTTTGAAGACTGTTTCAACCTAAACATCAGGAAATAATTCTCTGCTGTGGGGGTAACTGTGTCCTGGCCCAGGCTGCCCAGAGAGGTTGTGGGGTCTCCGTCTCTGGAGGCTTTCAAAACCTTCCTGGACATGTCCCTCTGTGACCTGCCCTGGGTGATCCTGCTTTGGCAGGGAAGTTGAACTAGATGATCTTCAGAGGTCCCTTCCAAACCCTGAACATTCTGTGATTCCGTGATTCTGTGATTCTCTATGATGAAAACAATTACAGGCACTCTAGACCTGCTAGTTGTTTTCTTCCATGATTGGATTTAGCCGATAAAGAAGAAGGATCCTAAATTCATGCTAGCAGCATGCAAGCTGATGACTTTTGTTACGGTAATGCAGTGTGGATAGCTGTGTGTGAATCCAGCCTACCCCTCCCTGCATATGTGTGCTCTCTCTGCCACCCGCTGTTGCTCCCCACAGCAGTTTCTTGGGGAAGAATTGTTCCTTCCCTCCCAGGAGAACCGTATCACTGAGAAAGGACTAATCTTACTTGGTGGGCTGGAGATTTTTTTTTAGATACATCTAGAAATGAGGATGAATTCACAATGCTGAGTTTGTAGGCAGAAATACAGACAGGTGCAATTCCTGAAGGGTGGCACAGAGCGAGCACGCGTGCATTGCCCTGCCTTGTGGATGCCCCAAGCTTCCTTAGACTGGAGAGATTGCCTGTGTGGTCTGCGAGTCATTCCTCCTCTTTCTACTGCTCATTCAGTTCCCAGGCCTCATTTCTCTATAGATGGTTCTATTCCATTGAAGAAATATGCACAAAAAGAAGGTATTGACAATTCTTTTCACAGAATCACAGAATGTCAGGGGTTGGAAGGTACCTCAACAGATCATCTAGTCCAGCCTCCCTGCCAGAGCAGGATCGCCTACAGTAGGTCACACAGGAATGCGTGCAGGTGGGTTTTGAATGTCTCCAGAGAAGCAGACTCCACACCCTCTCTGGGCAAAATCACGTCCTGAACTTGACCAACAAAAAACCAAATTGCTTCAGTGAGGTGACGTGTCCACCAGCTCCACCAGCACCTCCTGCCTGAAAGCAGTGAGAAGATTTTGCATTTGACTGAAGCCTTCAATCTGGACTTGCCTGTGTAATAAATGTTCACAGTAACTTTGTTAATTTATTGCAGGGTGTTGTTAGCATTGAAGCAATTTTCTTCTTCAGAGGCTGCATTTTCAGGTAACAGAGGTATTTATAGCAGTAGAAAGAAATACTTCTTTGGTTTCTTCAGAATTGGTACAAATGTTTTTGTTTGTTGACTGCAGTAATTTTTCTAAGTTCAGATATGATTCCCTCCGTTGACAGCATAAAAAACAACACCTATAATTCAGCTCATTATGTATTTTAAGCCTATAGTAAAACAGGAAAAAAAGAAACTAATTTTACAGCTCTGATTTGATTAAAATTAGTTATCTGAAGAAAGAAATTATGCAACATATTATTTAAATTAAATTGCTCTGCTGTCTTGAAAAAGGCATTTCCCCGGGAGATGCGTGTTATGTTTGAGATGCAGTTTAAGGTGGTATTATACAGGAGGAATCTCATAGTTGTCTTTGACAGCTCTTCCAGTACCTGAAAGGGCCTTCAGGAAAGCTGGAAAGGGGCTTTTTACAAGGGCGTGTGGTGACAGGACAAGGGGCGATGGTTTTAAACTGGAGCAGGGTAGATTTAGATCGGGCATTAGGAAGAAGTTCTTCACTCTGAGGGTGGTGAGACCCTGGCACAGGTTGCCCAGGGAAGCTGGGGATGCCTCATCCCTGGCAGTGCCCAAGGCCAGGCTGGACGGGGCTTGGAGCGACTTGGGCTGGCGGGAGGTGTCCCTGCCCAGGGCAGGGGGGTTGGAGCGGGACCATCTTTAAGGTCCCTTCCAACCCAAACCATTCTGTGGTGCTAAAGCAGGACTTATCCAAAGAAGCCTAAAACACCAGCTCTGCTGTCCTGCCCTGTCCTCACACCAGCCCAGGCTGTGACCAAACCAGCCCTGGCCCTCCTGGCTCTGCAGGGCCTCCTTCCCGGCTCCTCTGGGGAAGGTCCTGCCGTTTGGCCGCAGGACAAGCCCCGGCCGGCAGCCTCAGGCTTTTCTCCCTAGCAGCAAGCAATAGGTCCAGCGGATGTGGCTACCAGGGCCAGTTCAGGCTGGATATTAGGAAGAAGTTCTTCATGGGAAGGGTCACTGAGCACTGGCACAGGCTGCCCAGGGCAGGAGTAGGTTCTCCAGCCCTGGAGGGATTTAAACAACGTATAGGTGTGGTGCTCAGCGACACGGTTTAGTGGTGCCCTGGCAGTGCTGGGTTAATGGTTGGACTCAATCTTAAAGGCCAAGTGCCAGGTCCTGCACTTGGGCCACGACAACCCCAGACAACACCATAGGTGTAGGGCGGAGTGGTTGAAAACCTGCCCAGCAGAAAAGCCCTTGGGGGTGTTGCTGGACACCTGGGGGTGTTGCTGATTTAGTGGTGGGCTTTGCAGTGTTAGGTTAATGGTTAGACTAGGAGTAGGGAGGGGATTGTCCCCTGTACTCAGCGCTGGGGGAGCCTCACCTTGAGTGTCGTGTTCAAGTTGGGGCACCTCAATACAAGAGATCTCGAGGGGCTGGAGCGAGTG
>NW_009696044.1:0-19277 GCF_000703405.1 Apaloderma vittatum
ATACGGACGTGCTGGAGCGTTTCCAGAGAAGTGCCATGAGGATGGTCAGAGACTGAGAGAGTTGGGGCTGTTCGGTCTGCAGAAAAGAAGGCTCTGAGGAGACTTTATTGTGTCCTTCCAGAATCTCAAGGGGGCTACAAGAAAACTGTTGAGGGGCTTTTTAGGGTGTTGGATAGTGATAGGACTAGGGGGAATGGATTGAAGCTAGAGATGGATCAGTTCAGATTGGATGTTAGGAAGAAGTTCTTCCCCATGAGGGTGGTGAGACACTGGCACAGGGTGCCCCGAGAGGGGCTGGGAGGCCCCTCCCTCGAGGCCAGGCTGGAAGGGGCTCTGAGCAGCCTGATCTAGTGGGAGATGGCCCTGCCCATGACAGGGAGGTTGGAACTAGATGATCTTTAAGGTACCTTCCAACCCTGACAATTCTATGATTCCATGATTTATTTAGAATGAAATTGGCAATATTTGAGAGAGTGCTGCAGTAGCACCCATCTGAAGGAGGTCCACAAGCAGCAATGTCAGCAAGTTCTCATTCCTGCAGACTTGCAACTCGGTGTTCAGAGTCACCGCCTATTAAATTCTGAACAAGAGAATTAGTGAGGTCATAGAGAGAAAATAATGTGCAGCTTGTAATTCGGCCCAAACTTCATTTGAAAACAGATGAGAGAGATTTATTATGGCTTTTGAGAAACTCATATGACAACCAGTTGGTGATATTTTTGGTACTGTGGAATTATGCCTATTATCTATGGAAATCCACAAAACACAACTTTCATTAAATGAGTTTCAAAAAAAAAAACAGGAAAAGAGTAACTGCCAAAGTAGTTATTTAATGTTACTGAAAACACACTGTGTGGGGATAAATACTCCAAGATGATGAAAATTTTTAATATTCCCTGTTCTACCTTTCTGTGTCTGCTTTAATTTACTATCTTAATTCAACTTTGTTAATTACTGAGTTATGTCATAGCAATCTTTAAAATATGGCCTCTAAGTTTGCAGAATACCATATCCTGTTTACAGCTTTCCTAACAAGTGTCCAGGAAAATCTCAAATTGCCGTGACTTTGTGGCAGTTCAGCTGTCTCTGTTTTCAATGTCCTCCTACAGTTTCCAAGCAAATAACTCTGCTATGTCTAAATTTTGAACGTCTTTTTCTTTATGACAGGAAATGCATTAACTTCCTATTAATTCCACCCATGGTGTATAACAATTTGTTAATGAGCTAATGACACTGAAAAACACCCAGTCTCCAAAATGAAAAAAAGAATGAATTTTCAATCTGTCTTGATATAAATGGAAGTCGTACAAGGAATGACAAGACTTCAGTAGTGCTAAGAGACATTTGGGATTTGAACTTCCATAGAACAATTCAGTCAAGTCTTTGGCCCTGTGAATTCAGAAATAAGCCATTATATCCTGTGTATTGAAGGGTAACTATGAAATCAATATCCAATATAGTTAACATTCAGGTAAAGCAATTTCAGTTACATCATTTCTGCAGAGATTTCATACAGAATTTGTATTTCTCCTTAAAGGCAATATATAAAAGGGATAAATGGATTGAAAACACTATCCCTAGAGAAATATAAACCCAGACTGTATGCATTAGGTATATTCCATACTGGCAAGGTATACTGGATATACAGGGTGCACATGTACTTTACCTTCATGGTGGGCAGTGCTATTTACCTTGATGTTCACATTTTAGAAAGTTCTGAAGTGAAGATGGTTTTGTGTATACACAGACCCTGGAATGTGTATCCAAACTTTGATTCAAATTGTATCATCATCCATGAAATAATTTTCTAAAAATGCTATTTTCTTCATGAATAGAGATGATGGTAGAACGTACACGGGGACTTGAAATATCACAAGTTATCACAACAAGTGTAATTAACTCACCCAGATTTTGTTATTCAAAAATCATTCACTATTAAGGAACCTGACAGGGGTTGCTTATATTCAGTCCATAAATTCTAACTGCCCTGCATTGCATAACATAGGTCTCCACATGTATGAAATTCTTTTTTCTCAGAACCTCTTAAAGATATAGCTGTCTGCATTCTCCTTTGGCAGTTAATAATAAAAATAGTAATTAAAAATAAACAAGATAGAAAACTTTTATAGCACATAAACACATATACACCTCACTAAATTATCTTCAATATACACACACTGTAAAGGTTCTCAGTGTTATTTTACAGGCTTGTCTTCTTTCAAGGCTACTGTTATCAGACAATGACAAATCCATTGGTTCTGGTTGTATCACGGTCTAATGCTCAGCCATCTCAATCTACTATAGTTGCTGTCTGAGACCTTCTTGAGGGGAAGAAAACCCGAGACACAACAAAATAACTCAAAGCCAGGCATCTTATTTATGTCTCTTCTCTTGGGGATGTGAAGAATGCTGGCACCTGTCTGTTCATTGTGTATGTCTGAGGTGATGCTCTCCTGTGACTGGAGGCATCTTAGGATACCACTGTTTCAAATATTACTGTGCTCCACTGGAGACATGAATCTTATTATTTCCCCTGGATGAGTTACTCCTAGGACCCTTCATTAAATGGATCATTTTACATTGCTTTGTGTGTCTTTTCGTAAGTCTGAAAGTCCCCAGAGGATGTAACATCAATTTCTAAGACTTTGACATTATTTTTCTAGCTTGAGACTGAATAAAATACCAACAGGCCCGAATTCCAGATTCATTGGTTCTGTTCTCTATAAATATGGCTCTTTGATTTTGAATCTGTTGACAAGGCATTTTTTTAACAGTATTTTCTACTAAGTCATTAGAGTGGACATGGTTGTGACTTGAGATGATGTAGCAAAGACTCTGTTTCCCTGAAAACTGCCAAAACTCAAAGCTGAATTGTAGTTTTCCATCAGATATTATAATTTCAGTTGTGGCATGTTTAATGAAAAAAAGACTTCTGTATCCAGGGTGCTTCTGTGGAATTTTGCAGTAAAATTCAGAAAAACAGAAAAATTGAGAGCGACTGATTTTTAATGTGAATTGTCTTTGACTACTGGGCATTTTAGAAAGATTCTAATGAGGTATACTTCCTCACCATCATTTTACTGAATGCTTTATTATGTGTTCTACTCTTTCCAGGTTTATTATTTATCTGCAAATCATAAAATTGTACCTGAAAAAGGCATTTTGAGGAAACTATGGAGCATGGAAGGCTTTTCAGGCAATTATAATACTGTTTGGTTTAGCTAACAGCAGATTTTCATAAATAGGACATATATATTTTATATAATGTGATACGGTCAGGGTCTTTGCTGCTGTTTCAGAATAATGATAAATCATATCCATAATTTTTAGGAGCAAAAGACTGATGGTAACATAGTGCTGGTGTTAATTGCCTAACTGGGAAGGGACAGACTAGTTGCTCGCAGTTCTTTGTATTTCTGTTTTCTGCGTTTTATCCTCTGGCTACTAAAGGGACAGCATATGAATTGTCCTTGGAGTGGAGACCAAAATTCACTAACGACCAGGCCACAACATCATGCCCCATGTCTTCTTCTTGCTGCACAACCCAGATTCAATAGAAAGATAGAAGCTTAGGAGATCTTCCATTTCTCCTAGCTTGGTAGATGAGGATTTCTCTTGAGTCATCTATTTCTCCTGAGCTCACCTATTACATATGATTTTCCTAGGTGCTTTAACTCACAGGCCAAAATCCATTTAAGTAGGTAACACAGCCTTCTTCTCAAGTCCACTAGGACTCAGTGGTGTCTTTACGTTTTCAGTATGTGTGAAGAACATCTACCAAATCAATGATTGCAGGAATATATTCTTATCCCATCAACTCATTAGGACTTCTATGTAAAAGCAATAATAGAAATGGAGGTGCCCAAGGATGTGTAAGCACCGATAGCCTAAACTGGATCAGGAAGGATCATTTTGGATATATGTCTTTCTAAAAAATGAAGACATATAAGTTCCACCAGAGCTGCACTTTTGCTCACTCAGTGCAATTTTAGATGTCTTCTTGAGTATTAACTTACTTTGACCAGAGGAGGCTTTGAACCAAAGCCAGCTTTTACAGAAGCCTCTAGAAAACATAGTTCTCCATCCATCTCACAATGTTTCCTCACATTAACAGTGGAATGAACAACACACAAGCAAAATAATAGACGTGAATAAAGCATGTTTGACATTTTGTGGGTTTTTTTGGTGTGTGGGATTTTTTTTTTAATCCAGTACTTTCATTTTCTGTAAATAGACACTAAAAAGTTCTCACTTGTGAAATATTCTGATATGCTTCTGCATGTATTTAATTTAATTTTCACTCTTTTTCACCCCAGGCTCTGTCTGGGAACAGAGCCACAGCAAACACAGTGAAGGTCTTTATAATGCTTTAATGTTAGGGACATAAGGGGGGCCTTGCTACATCTGTATTGTCAGCACTCTTCAAGTCATAAATGGAATCAGGCTTTTTAATACCATATGGTACCAAATGTATGTCTTTGGAAAAGACATACATATTCCTTCTCTACAAAACTTAGTTATCAGTACAATAGATGGTCTACAGTGATCATCCACATTCTTATGAACCAAAATGTCATGTATATGGCACAGAAAATCATTACTGTGGGATTCTCTAATATTTTATGACATTACATAAGACATTGTATAATACAAAATGTGAAGTGCTGGCTTTTGTAAATTCGGTAGCAAAACTTCTGGTTTTTTCATATCTATCAATCAGAAGCCTTGAAAATTTCTGTCTTGATATTTTCCAGTTCTTTTTATCTGTTCCAGTGGTTTAATCTATTTTTTGCCATTTGCAATAATCAGAAGGAAAAAGAAAAAAATATTAATTTTCTGAGATTTATGAAGTTAAAAACTATTAAGACCCCAATCTAAGTAAAAGATAGGTGTTACTAATATCCGATTTCTTGAGCTTTATATGGTAAATTGGCAATTTCACATTTCTTAGAAGGCATAAAATCCAAACTTGCATATAAATTTACTCCAAGAGGAATAATGCTTCAGAATTTAGTTTGCAAAATACAGCTGGAGTTAGCATTGTAGTTTGGAAAAGCTCAGCCCCACAAAGAAAATATCTTAGGTTCATCTCTTTGTGTGTGTCTGTGCATGTGTGAGTGTGTATGTGTTTGCGTTTGCTTTCAGCTTGGACACTGTCAGTGTAAAATTAGGTTTGATTTTTCACAAGTGATGTTGAAATCATAGTAACAAAGTACATTCTGTTAGTGATATGGCAACTTCTTTGAAAGCTGGTTGTTTTTTCTCTTTTTTCCTCTCTGTGTGTAATGTTATATTCTTGAGAAAAATTGCTACTCTGCTTTTTCTTTCCTTCTTCCCCCCCCTCCTTGTGTTGAAACAAAACAAAACTCTTGGCAAGGCAGCCTGCACTTACAGTCCTCTTCCTTCTCCTTTGTGAAGCGTGATGTCACCACTTGGCACCGGGAAAGCCATTGTTTCAATGAGACTCCCATAAATGGCCTTTCTGTGCTCCTGATTTACATGTTAAGAAATCGGATGGGAATTGCTTTCTGTGGTGACTCCCACTTTCCTTTCAGTCAAACATCATTTGGTAGTAAATATCCACAGGATACATTGTTATTCATGGTACATCCTGTCTACCACCTAAGCACTCTTTTTTGCTGTTTTCTGGAACCCTTAATTTGAACGGAATTTGCAAAACAAACCTCTTCTTCCCTTCTCTCCTTTCTCCTCCCTCTCCCTCCAAACATTACAAATGTTGGCTCTGATATCTGGACATTTCAATACTGGAACAAAGACAACTTGTTTCTTTACTTCAGAAGTAAACTCATAATGGTGGCACGCTTCCAGAGTGGTGTACTATTCCTTACAGAATCGTATTTACTATGCTTAGACAAGTCATGGCAAAGCTATTCTATTTTGAAACTGCTCCAGACTGATTGGTTTTATAATCAAGCATTCCCTTTGAGATTGCAAAAAAGAGTGGGGTTAAATTGATAAAGGATTTTCTGTGATTGAAGAGCAAGATAAAACCTAGGAATTTGCAGTTCTTCCACAGTCTTCTCTTAAACACTGGCAAATAACTTTATCTGAGTTTATCACCTGTAAAATGGGGAAAACTCTTCTCTATAGTTTGTTTTGTTTGTGGGTGTGGTTTTTTTTGGTTTTGTCTTTTAATTGCTTTGAAGCTCTTAGCAACCGAGTGCTCTCTGTGTGTACAAGAACTATCACAGTGGGTTCCTGATGTCACATAAACCCTTCGTGAGCCATTACTATAAAATAATTAATAGTAATTAAATCCCAAATCCTGAAGAAGTTCAGACTTAGTAAAATTCAGATTCAATCTGAATCATTTTTCTCTCTGACAGGATAAGCACATTGTAAACAAAGGCAAAAAGTCCTCTGACTTCCAAAAAGTCAGTACCCCTCACTAATGAGCCACTTCATTTGGAGTACTACTTAGATCTGCACTCAGGGTTCAGGCAGTTCTTGATTGCAGGACAAGGTGTGATGATATGGCTATTTATATTTTTTTTAAGCTTTTAAAAATATACCTATGATGACCATTTGCCATCTGCATTTGTTAGAATGTGATAGGAAGGATTCCTTAGTCATATAAGTCAATGTTGCTCTGATTTGCACCGTATTAGGTTTGGCTCCCTGCCTTTTAAATAAAAAGGGATCTCAGATATTGTTGTAAGTACTGCTGTGAGCTATTTTTACTTAGTCAACCAAGAGAAAATATCACCACCCTAAATAAAGAGTTTTAACAAGTCCTGAGTAGGTACTCTGGAGCTGTGAAAAACCTATTTCTTCTCAGTGAGCATCTGGAACCCCCAGTGGAGCTCTGGCCCGTTCCCATATGATTTTCTTCCAGCAATAACACTAGAGAGTGGCAGTTTCCCATCAGCTCTGCGGAGCAGAACTGTAACCTCAGGAAGGAGTGAATAAACATCATTGCCAAGCAGCAGCTCCTGAGGAGAAGGGTGGAATTTCACGTGTTCAGTTCATGTGGAGTAAGGAATGTTGACCAAGTTCATCTGAATGATTGGAAAAATATCCCAGGCTTCATTAAAATTACTTTCTCCTTCTGAGGTCTTGACAGTCACTTTCTCTTTCATGAAAGCAACATTTTCCAGCAACAAAATTGCCAAATAATGCTAAAGCAACCTTATGGAAAGAGTTATTAAGAAAATGGTTTATAACTAGCCAGACAAAGGAGACATTTTTTAGATACACTTTACATTGTCAGTACTGGATAAGACCGTAATTTGTGTTTTATCAGAAAACATGTATATCCAAATGTAATGCCAATTTAATATTCAAATGACTATTTATTGTTTTGAAAGTAAGAAGCTGATATCCTTTATAATTGTCAAAATCCAGCTAATGCAACTAAATGTTAATATTTAATTAAGAACTTCACAAAGCAAGAGATATTAATGTGTTTAACAATATGTCTTCTAGCAGATAATGCATGCTTCCAAGCAGGACTTCTGAAAGAATACAAATGAACTCATTGGGAACTTGGAGTAAAAAAAAATATTAAGACAATTAAGAGAAAAAGATAGGCAGAAACCAGTGAAAGAAAGGGAGAGAGAGAACAGATATGGTAAAAAAAAGTTATATATAGTGTGGAAAATTAGTTACAAGGATTTGAAAACATCTGGAATACATTTCTGGAACGTCTCTGAAAAACAAAGCAAACCACAGGAGGAAAGTCAGACTAAGCATTACTCAATTCTTTTCTTCCTTTCCTTTTTATAGAGGGGGGGATGAAAAAATGTTTGATGTTAATGGAAAAATTCCTTCCAGTATATGTGTTGTGCCTTCATAGGCTTCAACTGAGTAAGCACAAACCTAATTTTAAACATTTTGACAGCTCCTTAAAAATCAATGGAATTATGCTTGTGGTAGAATTAGGTGAATAAAAGAGTCTGAGTGAAAATATCTTTCCAGTGATTTTGGTGAGCTTTAGAGCAGGCTGATTCCAAGTGCCTTGTCTTTAACGTCCAACACTTTGAAATCCACATAAGTAAAAGTGACATTTTCCAGCTGAACAACAGCTACAGAAAGTGAGGTATTGGCCCAAAGTCCAGTGAAGCACACTTTTGTCCTGGTTCAACCTCAGTATGCAAAAAGTATTAAGGGTGGGGAAGCTAGTAAAAGCAAACAAAAAACCCCAACAAATCCAAAAAACAAATGTTTACAAATCTGTGAAATACTACTTAAAATAACAGATTTTATTATGAATGAAAGAAATATCCAAAAGTAAAGATTTTCAGATCTGCTGATGTGATTGCATGTGGTGTGTCATATTTCATTTTATAGGTATACTTTTTATTAGTTAAAAAATTGTTAACTGCTTTTGCTAAGACAGGTATCCCTCCTTAAGAAAATGTAGCTTTTTTCTGGTGCTAGCCAGTCAAGGTTTTATATCTGACATGACTTGAATCTCCTCTTTCCCATTCTTTTGAAAAAAAAAGCAATGTTACTCAGAGAGAGGCTATGAGTGCATCAGCAAAGCCAATGTCACAAGAAAGAGATCAGGCCCAATGTTTCTGAGGTCTTGCAAGCTGGACAGTTTGCAAAATACTGTGAATTCTGGACCTGAAACAAGTTGAAGTATTCCAAAGACAAGTCAGTTTGCTCTGCAAAACAAACAAAACTAGTGCAAAAGTAACACTCAGGAATTATGGATCTTCTTGCTTCTCACTCTCCATTACTCCCAACTAGGTGTCCTCTGGTGGAAATGCTCAGAATCTCATGACGCCCTGGATACCAGCACTAAGGAGGGGTTATCTTTGTGGCCATACTTGGAAGGCACTATTCTATTTTAAGCCAACCTGAAAACAGAGATCTGAAGCATAGAGATTGTAACTGGCTTTAGTGGTGATCCTATGCCACAATCTTTGGTCTAACCCTGTCCACTGACACCTTTTGTAAAGAGAGAAGGCATTTTTCAAAGTATCTGATTTCTGTCTTTTTCTTCACTAAACATTTTACAATTACTATCAGAAAAAAAGGGTTTTGCTTCCTAGATAATTACATGATCCATCAACCGAGTCTCTGTATCAGGATCCCCCAACCAAATATCTTACATCACAAAGTTTGCAGGCTTTTAGAGAAGAACCCAGAACTTATACTTTATGTGGATTCCACACACACAAAAGATTTCTATGGTGATGATGAAGTCACTTCTTTACAAAATCTGAGCAGCTAGAGTGTTCTCTCAGAAAAAAAAAAAAAAAAAAGGAAGATTTTTGGCTTAATTCCCTATTCATTCTCTAAACTGACTGCCTGAATGATGAAATAACAGCATCATTTGAAGGGCTGAGAATGATGAGGTGATTTATTGTGGTCTCAGCTAATGTGGAAAAGACCAGTCAAATTTCTTTGACCAGAAAGAGGCAAAAGGCTTTGGTATCTTGCGGTTAGAGTTCTCACAGGAAAATGTCAGTAATTGAAATGTTGTTGTCTTGTACGTTAAGCTGAAACTGTATCAAATTCTTAAAGAGATATTTTGTGATCAGCTGTAACACATATGAAGACCTTCCTGCAAGATCTTTATTCACATCTTCAAATTTGCCAGAAGATAAGCTATTAATGCAATGAACACTTTCTATTAGATCTTACTGTGACAATATGACATTAAGTATGTCAAGAAGTAAAAATAGTTCTGCAATATCTAAATCAATTATTTTCCTGCCAAAATGATCTATATGAATTCTATACAGTGTCTGAGTCTAGACATAGCAATTAAACAACTGCAATATAATTTTATTCAGTTTGACAATTGTTATTATGTACCCTTTCACCTAAGATTTTTGACGATGTATATTTAAAGGAGACAAGTAGGCAAAGTAGTGTACTCAGGGCAATTCTACTCGAAAAGCAAATGTAATTGATAGATAAAGAGAAGTACAAAAGATTTAATGGAGTTTAATGAGAAGGTTTTGTGATTACAACATATTCCCAATATCTTGTGTCTACTATCTCAGTATTATAGCAATCCTAGGAGTCTGCTAGTAGAAACACATGAGATTTCTCCTTCTGCCACAGCTTCTCTCACTCTTTTATCCTGTGCCTCTTTATTGCCTTTGGAAGAAATAACAGCTTCTCAACTTCCCTTCCACTCACTGACTCCCACAGTGTATTCCGCTTCAAACTACAAAATATGATCACAATGGGCATGAAATTCTCTTTTTTATATCCATTTGCCAGGTGCAGTAATTGCATGATGAGCATGAATTACCAGGGGAATTCTCCTATAAAGTGGGTATTGAACAGAAAACAAGCATAGATGGCAAATTACATTTCTCTGTTCCTAACACTCCTGTCCTTTCTGTCCGTTAACCAAATGATTTCTTTTTCTGTATCTGCTAGAAAATGGGTGATTATGTGTTGCAATGTAATGCTGCACTGAAAAATGAAATCTTCATGTCAGTTCACAATCCGTTAGGACAATCTTCAATTTTGCTGATGTTTTTGTTATTGGTAAGTGATGTAGAAGAACCATTTAAGACCATGGCCAGTAGATGAGTAGGTCACTTCCATGATAGCCTTGCTTGCTTATGATCTACCATTGACAGTTGTGAATGCTTTTATTTCTTTGGAAATTAAAGGTTTTAGTTTTTTGGTGGTTTTTGGGGAGGTTGTTTGTATGCATGTTTTTGGTGGGTTTTGGTTTTTTGTTTGTTTATAGGGTTTTTTAGTTATTATTTGTTTTGGTTTGTTTTTAAAAGGAGAATAACCAGTACTGGAAAACTGTATGGCTATTATTTCAGAAGTGTCACAACAGTGCTTTATGGAGCTGTGTCAGGTCTCAGTTCCCTTCTCTGAATTGTTCACTATGACGAAATGTATTAATAATACTGTCTCAGTAAGGGGAAAATGCTGTAATATAATGTGGGCGATGTCATCTGATGGTAACTTATGCGTCAGGTGAATATGGTCATGGAGTTACTAATACGCAACTGTTTTAAACTAAAAATTCAGATTAAAAAAACCCCTTAGTTCTCTGCTAAAAATTATGAGGCTTTTTTTTTTCACTTTTATTAAAATATATTTATTTAAATATTTTATGGTTAAGGATAGGTGAAAGAAACAGCTGCCTTAAAGTCTAATGAGTATTCCTGAAAACTCTTTCTTCAGTATTTGGCCAGCTATAACCTGCCACTATTATTCATTCAGAAACTTGGTGAAGTGAAGAGGCAGACATGCTGTGAGTGTCATGTTAACTGGAAATAATGCTGTAAAGCTAGTGACAGTACGTATTTGACTGGAAAGAAATTACATAGTAGGAAAAATGGCAGTGAGACAAGCTCAGGTCTACAGGATTGACTTTTATTTATTTGTAGGTTGAGTTTCACTTGGTCATTCAGGTTCCACAATTAAACACAAGACCTCAATTCAAATTGTTGCTCAATGAGAGTGATGTCTCATACTGGGTACAGAACTGAGCCAACTTCCTCCTAGTTGACTGAATGTTTTGGCGAACATTACAGTAAAAATCAGCCAAGAAAGAGGCACTAATGTATTGAAACTTTCAGTTACACTGTCAGTTAAAGATCTTCTACCTCAAGAACTGATCTGTGGATCTGGCATCTTATTGCTGGTAATAAGACTGTTCAGGCTGCATTGGCCCTTGAAAAGGCAACTCTTAGAAAAAAAATTCAATATTTGTATTATTTCCCAACATGTAATACAGATTTATTAGTTGTCAGTCACTGATTCACCCCCACAAAATGAAAGAAACTCTTAATACAGAAGTGTAAATACTGTTGGCTGTTTACATCCTTACAATTCCAGCTCTTTATTTGTTATTTTTGATCAAGTTATATTTAGTAGGACAATCTGAGCTAAAACGTGCAATTCGTTATTATCCAGAATTTTTTATAACTTTATTTGCTTTGAGGAAATTGCAGAAAGCACAGAATAATTCCCCTAGAAATGAAGTAGCTGATACTTCACATTTATTACAGTTGTGAAACCTTTAAGGTAAATGAGTAATAATTTTTCATTCTCAACAATAGTTTTATAGAGAATGCTTGGAGACTTGCAAAGGATGATTAACAGGCTGTGCATTCCCATGTAATGGCATCATGCTAGTAATTCACTCCAAAATAAGTTTGCCATTCACTACCAGCTAGGAACAAATGGAAAGACTTGGCATTTTGCTCATATTATCTATTTTCATAACCATTTATTTTCAAGTCAAGGCCAGGAGCTTTTCTAAAAAATGTGTCAGCCTACAGGCTATATTTACCATAAATGCATATTGTGTCTGCACTCAAAGTTTTATTAAAAATACAAAAGATTTCAAATTAGGACATCAATTAATAATACAGTCACAATACCTCATGGGGAATTTTTAGACTCACACATAAATCTGTTATTTCAATATTTAAAAAATATCACTAATTGTGAAAAATAAATAGCTTTGATTTCTTTCCTCTTACTTTTTCTTGGTGTTTTTTGTTGTTTTTTGTTTGTAGTGTTTTATATTTCATCTTTTTTTGCTACTCTGTGTTTTTCTTTATATAAAACACTAACATGAATAAAGCTAATAAGATTAATTTTTCCTAAAGTTTGACAGTCTGCAAGAATTTTGACAGTCTGTAGAAAGCATATATTGTAAAATTCACCAATGGTCTTGTCACTCAGACAATTTTTACAAAGTCACTTGTGTAATGTGAATCTTAAAAGTTTGCAAATCATAATTACCATCAAACTTGAGTTACATTGGCTTTTAGCGATTATAAAAACTTTTTTTAAAAAAAAAAACCAAACAAACCTACAATAAATGGTGTCTGGAGACATTTAGTAACTGAGCATTAAGTTCCCAGACTACAGTTTAGAATGGAAGAAAAAAGAAGGGGATGGGGGAAGCTCTGCAAAAATAATTTGTATTTGAGTGTTAATGGAATTTGTCAAAAACTGTTTAAGCACAAACTGGGTAGCAGATTCCCCCTGGGCAAAGTGAAGCTGTAATTCATGCATAGATTTCTGCTAACACTGTAAAGAAGAGGATATAATTTGAAAGGGTTATGTATACAGCCCAACTCAGAGCTGATATAGTGGCTTTATACTCATAACGTATGTCACAAAAGTAGTTAAATAAAACAGTTCTTAGTTAACATATCTGACTTTAAATTCAAAGGTGATTTACACTGGAAGATCACTTTGTTTAGTGGTATGTGTTGGGAATGTGCTAATTCTCTCCTTCTCTAGAAGAACATTTTAGTGGAATGTCAAAGAACAAGCAAAGAAATAGATCTTTGAGATCGTTACAGATGTAATTTGAAATGACTAATGGAAGGCTCTGAGATGTTACAGTGGCTTTCAGAAAACCTGCCACATCCTACCTCAAGCCCACTGATTAAGTGACTAAACAAGTCCAAATTGTTAGAGCTTGAAACAAATCTCAATACCTCTGAGTTTCTTGATTGCAGCCTGCAAATATTTACATTGACTTTCTGAAAATAGCATTATTTTCCAAATAATTTGTGCAGGAAGATGTTTGGCTTGGGATATTAAATTTTCATAGAAACTACTAGATATCAATTAGTCATATAGCCTTCAGCAGGATTTCTCAAAACATTGTGTTACATTGACCTTTGTGATCTATGAGTTAAATGAAAAATGGACTCTACTGGTTTTCTATTCATACCCAGAGCCTTTATCAAAACCATCTGGAAGGAAGTTGCCGTCCACTGTCACATTCTGTATGTGTATTTTGGGACATATGACTCTTGAAAATAAGTGGAAGTCTTCTATCCAGGCGGAAATAGTACTAGCTACAGAAAATGTTCTTTTAACAAAAGCAAGATTCCTGCTTTTAGTGATGAATATTCAGAGCTCTTGGTACCATCCTAAACAGATTATTATAAAAGAGGTGTATGAGTTTTTTGATTAAATATTAATGGAGTGCACATAATTCAACAGGGCTGTACTGGAAAAGCACGTAGCTTTCAGTAAGGTTGTACAGATCTTTGTGAAGGATAAGCCGCAGACACAATGGACATATTCGTTGAGACTTTCACTCTCAGAAACAGCTGACATCCTCTGCTGTAGACAGTCTTTTAACTAAAAAATACAGTATGTTTAAATCTATATTTAACAGTTTAAAAATACCATGCATATTCTCTCAAATCCTTTCTCTTTTCCACACTAATTTAGAGGAAAATAAAAAAAAAATCACAGCTATTCATAAAAAAAGATTCTTATTAAAAAATAATGTATAAACTTCTCAGTGAATGTAATGACTTCAATTATGACAGATTCCTCTGTAAAGAAATGTGATTAATGTGTTCTGTGTTTTCCTCATTTGACAAAACTACGTCTAGTTCTTTCATTACTATAATAACCAGCAAAATATTCTTCTCAAAACTTTACAGGTTATTTATACACATATATATGTAAGTATGAGTGCATGGTGTACAACTTTTACATAAAATTCTGAAAAATTATTTGGGACTTCCAGCTGAAAATCAAATGTCACGGGGAGATATTTCTGCTGGATTTTATTACTTGTGTGTATTGCAAATTTATTAGGATCTTTTATATGTCCCCAAACTTATTTCCTCTGTTTATATTTTCACTTCCTTTCCCAAAACTCAGGATATTTACCTGTTCCTCCTCTCATTTACACTTTACGAGCTTATTTTATTTATTTCTATTATTTATAATGAAATTTATATTTTATAAAAAATTTTAAACAACACTCAACAAAAACATTGGCATTTGCAATTCAGTACTATGGTCTTGTACTAACTTCACATGGGTAAAAACACCATCACAAATGAAACAGGGCAGATGTCAGTAGGATTCTGTACATTTACAGCATCATGGATTACAACGATTTAATGAGGTAGTTGTAGAGAACATGTACTGGAGTTAAGAAACCAAGGAAAAGAGTCTGATTTATTGAAATGGTCTTTTTTTAGGTCTTTACCAAAATTAAAAATTAATTTAGAAGACAATCTTCAAAACAAAAGTTGAATTTGTTGTTTATCTCTGTCCTTCTGTCTTCATTATCCTATAAAAATCACAGGATTTGATATTTATTACAGATTCAATTCTAAGTATGTTTCCATAGTGTGGACATTGTGTACTACAAAACTCTTAAATTTATAGAATTTCCTCGTGTGCTAGTGTGTCAGATTTACTGCGACTTACAGCATTTTTAACTGTTTCTGTTTCGTAGTAAGTATCTCTGTATTGCAAAATGTTGTCATAAAATACACTAAATGAACAACTACACCTTTTTAATCACCTGTTTATAATAGAACATGCAACATTTGTGTCCATTTATATATACAATCTCTTTTCTTGCTTTTGCATTTTTTTCTGCCAAGCATACTTCTTATATTAAGTTTCTCAAGGCAGTTTCAGTTCGTAATTGGAGCCCTATCAACTGCATTACCAACATTTTCAATACAATAACAGTAATTGTTTGCTTAGGAACTTCCTTGTTAGTGTTTCAAAGTGTTTTATAAAACCTTAAATAGTACAGTCAGCTGGGGTTAAAATTTCCTATGTTTGTTTGGGTACTTCTCCCCCCTTTCCTCCCCTTTCCCCAGAGGTACAGGCTAATGAGCAAATGGGCAAGAGGGGACTGTGGTTGTGCATCTCTCCCAGCTCTCATTAGTCCCAGGGCGTGCATGTTCCCATGTCACATATTGTAACCCCAGGAAATACATTATAACCCCCCACTCTCCATCTGGATCCATTCTGTATCAATTCTGTGTCTATTTCTCTCCCAGTACAGCTTTCGAATAGTTCATTCCATCAAATATATTTCCGTCCTGATAATCATTTATTAACTGCAGCTAGTATAGCAAAACAGATACATTTGATCGGCCCTGATTTCAACTGATTATAACTTTATGAAAAGTGAGATTGGCCAAATCAGTTTTCTGCTAAAGGTTACATTTTGTTTTCGTGGTGTGAAAAAGACAAATGTTCACCTATTACACAGAACGACATTAGGGGAAAAGACATTTTTGTGTCTATGTAAAAAATAGCTTTAAAAAAGCCAAAACTTGCTGCAAGGCTCCTATAATGTGAGAAATGAAAATACTCTGCTAGACTACTTTTTGCAGGGGCAGGATTTTCACTATCTGGATGGAAACCTGAATCCTCAGAGGTATGAACACCTCAGAGGTTTGAATCCTCAGAGGTTTGAACCCTCAGTGTTTGAACACCTCCCTACTTTCAGAGGGCAGTGAAATGGGGTGACACTTGAGGAGAGAGTTTACAGAGTTTTCAGGACCTTTATCAAAAAGTTAGAGATGGAAGCTGCTTTGGGTGAGTGCTGGGTAAAGCCACCCAAACAGGAGAAAACATGGAGATGGAGAGAGGAAATTAAACAAGGAAAAGGGAGCAACTGGGAGTTGATGAATATGTAAGTACTATACGTCTAAGTTTGAACAACTCTGCCTTTATAGTACATGGAGAGAATCAAGCACTTTGATAGCCCTGAATCAATTATCCAGACAGGTTAGACACACTTCTCTCCACTGATTATGAGGTTTCCTAGAGCCTTACAGACAGAGATACCTAAAAGAGGGTGAAATAAGACTGACTTACACACATACTGAGACATCAGATGACCTCAATGCTAGATTGCCTCTTATTTATGGGGTTACATTTCCTCATACAGGTCTATTAAGGTAATCTTTATTGATTTTGTTACATTGCATTTTTTTTCCTAAGAAATCCTGCTTCCTCCCATACAATGGCTAACAGTGCCTTAGAGATGAATTAGGATCATGAAGCAAATGTGTGTGCCACAAGTTGTCTTGTTGCCTTATTAGATACAGAAGTCTAAAGTTGTGTAGCAAATGTAGGAAGAGAATTATTGAGAAATGGTAGTTTTGTCGTTAAGATAACTGAATGTTGTGAGAACCCAGATCTTTACATAAATGCCATTCTTGATAGAGGCAAGCAATTCACTTAAGCCAAATTTTTCACCGCTAACTGCTACTACCATTATTCATTTTCTGATTGCCCAACATGGGTCACATGAGGCCAGATTTTCCAAAACTGAGCACTCATAGCTGGACACGAAGTCAGTTATCTTTGAAAAGTGTTGTTATTCCTAAGCTTGTGTGTTTCAAACAGAGAATCTAAAAAAATGTATTAACTTGACAACATTGATGTTTATCTGTGCCTCGCCTTTCTGTTCGTAATATATGAATAACAGCCTCATCAAACTCTCAGGGGTAGTGTGGAGTAAAAACCACTTGCGTAAAGTATGTCAACTCCTCACACAAAAGACTACAGAAATAGCTATAATGACCTTATATTTCCTTCAGAGCATAGCTAGTATGCTCTAAATAAGATCTAGAGCCACATAGCACCAGGAGAATAGAGAAATATTTAATAGCATTCACTCGTTGTGTTATACAAGAAAAGAAAACAGATTTAGCTTGAGTCTCTGACACATACATAGCTGGGCAGATGAAGATTATACTGAGGTGTTTAAAAATGTAATATTCTTTTTATTTTCTTTCAACATTAATACTTGTTTTGTGTTACTGATGTGTACAAACTTTTCTGGCATTTTGGAAGTTGAAGTGTAGGGGTAGTGTTTTTATTTCTTTTTCTTTTCTTTTCTTTTCTTTTCTTTTCTTTTCTTTTCTTTTCTTTTCTTTTCTTTTCTTTTCTTTTCTTTTCTTTTCTTTTCTTTTCTTTTCTTTTCTTTTCTTTTCTTTTCTTTTCTTTTCTTTTCTTTTCTTTTCTTTTCTTTTCTTTTCTTTTCTTTTCTTTTCTTTTCTTTTCTTTTCTTTTCTTTTCTTTTCTTTTCTTTTCTTTTCTTTTCTTTTCTTTTCTTTTCTTTTCTTTTCTTTTCTTTTCTTTTCTTTTCTTTTCTTTTCTTTTCTTTTCTTTTCTTTTCTTTTCTTTTCTTTTCTTTTCTTTTCTTTTCTTTTCTTTTCTTTTCTTTTCTTTTCTTTTCTTTTCTTTTCTTTTCTTTTCTTTTCTTTTCTTTTCTTTTCTTTTCTTTTCTTTTCTTTTCTTTTCTTTTCTTTTCTTTTCTTTTCTTTTCTTTTCTTTTCTTTTCTTTTCTTTTCTTTTCTTTTTTCTTTTCTTTTCTTTTCTTTTCCTGGATTATCAGTTTAATTAAGGATACTGGTCATAAGATTTGGATAACTCAGGTCCCAAATCCCTGTCTCATTCCAATCAACTGAACATTTTCCAAAACACTGAAAGGATTTTGCTTTCTCTGAAACATGGTAACAGTCAGAGATATTCAAGCCAGTAAGATAACTCTGGAACTGGGAGTGGTACAGCCATGTCAGCACCCAGGACAGGTTTCCTGCAGTCCATAGGAAACACATTGTAATCCTTGGGCTTTGCTTGGCACTGAGGATTCCTCATCTGGAATCATCTGAGTGCTAGTGTGGACACCTCCATTGAGGCAAGGGGCAGAGACAAGCTGGGACAGAGACAAGCCAGAGCAGAACCATGGCGTGGAGGAAACATGACTGGGGAGAGGAAATATGGGGAAGAACTAGGATTGTGTAGTTTAAATGAGAGTAGGGTGAGGGAGGTGGGGTTTTGGATTTGAGTACAGAATATATAAAATTCTTCTATAAAAAGTGGAAGAATTTATTCTCACTGTGCAAGGCAAGACCAGTAAGAAATACATTGTTGAATTTCTGTTGGACTTGTTTTAGATACAAGAATAGATTTTAACATAAACAAAACACTAGCAGTGATTCACTGAGCCAAAGCACCCATAGCATTTTGGGAACTTCTCTAGCAGTAAGCCCTTAAGAAAAAGTTATGAAGGTATCTCAGGATGGCGAGAGGCATGGATGAGGTGAGCTATCCAGGACCCGCAGATTTTATTGTTCCACACTTCTGTGTTTCAGTAAGGCAAACTAACTTATGTTAAGAGCTGCACTACCATGATTGTAATGTTTCAGTAACCCCAGGTACTTGCTTTGTAATGGAACTGCGGAGGTATGTGGTATTGCATCCTGTAGTTACTTTCAGTCACTGAGGAGCTTTCACCTAGTATTAAAGCTTTTACTACTTTGTCCAGGAAACACTTCTGAAAATAGGCCTGTCCAGTTTCTGTCAACAAAAAGCTGCTATTAATGTGTAGTTTATAAGAAAAAAATAAAATAAAATAAAATAATGTGTAGATATTTATATGCATGTATTTCTATGTATATTTTTGTAAACATAATAGATCCTTTGAATGGAAGTCAAATGCTGAGTGCTAGAACAACATTTTTTTGCTATTCTAGTCAAGTATAATTTATAGATATTATAATAATTAGGGA
>NW_009696044.1:19308-30019 GCF_000703405.1 Apaloderma vittatum
GTGAAAGAAAAAAGCTCCCCCAAAATGCTTTCACATTAAATTGCATGGATGTTAAGTCCCTCAACATAAGCAGTGAATATTCAGTTTACTTTAATAAAGAAGAAAAAAAAGAAAAAAAAACCACAACAAACAAAAAGCTTTCAGGAAAATGCTATGATTTTTAATATGAACATAGCCTGTGTTAAGGTAGTCCTGTCTTCTTTAAGTTCCTATTTCACACAAAATGAAACAAAACCATTGCTTGAGTTAAATCTTGAGTATAAAATGACCGTGTCAGACTACTCCCCTGAAATCAGTAGTATTTACTTGGTTATACCAGACAGCAATATTCAAGTGTTTTGATGTTAGAAAGCAAACTGTTGAAGGGGAATAAACTACATGCATTAAATGGATAGAAAAATATTTCATAAACATAAAGCTGTGCTTCCCAAATCAGTTTTATTGTTTGAATTATATCTTTGATTAAATTTTAACTCCATTGTTTGTTAAGGTCCTCATTTTAACTTCTTCATCCTTTCCCAAGCCAGTACCTCTCAACAGGCCTGATCAATTAGACACCATCCTTTCAAGAGAGATTTCCAGTTTGAATACCAGACAACCTGATACACTCGTTCTTTGCCTATCTTTTTGTTCAAAATTGAACCTTGAACATTTAAAATTCATGTATGTTTAATCATATATCACCTAAAGCTATGCGCCATGCTTTTGGAAACACTTCGGATTTCCTACACATTTTCACCTGATCATTTCATTGAGTAAGCACTGACAATCTTATTTCTCTAGGCATTATACTTTTGTCACTTCCTATTTTATTTATTAAGTGGCTCTACCTAATTTATCTGAAACTGAGATAATCAAAACTACAGCACTACTATATTCCACATTACATAAGATCTTAATGAGGAATTGCAGTGGACAGAAAGATAAATAAGTAAATAAACCTCAGTCAGGAGGTGAAAGAAATTATTTACGGCTTGTCCTTGGTGAACTGGTTCTGAAAACATGAAAGAAAAAGCCTTGATAGGCTTTTGGAGGTAATTATCTCCAAAGCTGATGTTTGAAACAATTGACAGATTCCCTATAAAATGAGATGCCAGAATTCCTTTTCTGGACACGTAATGCACTAACAAGTAAAGATAAGCCTAAGGTTTATATTTATTTATTTAAACAAGCTTTGCCAGCAGAAGATTGAGATAGAAAATTCTCAAAAAATGTGCAAGTAATTTAAATTATGTGATTAAAAAATGGTGTCTAACTTCAAACCCCTTCACCCCCAAATAGTCTGATTTGTTTGTAGCTAGTCATAATTTAATGAGGGATGTTTTTGAGATACTGAAGTCCAGCTATGACATTTATTGTTACATAAAGTTTATATATGAAGTAACACTACATCTTGGCTCTTGTATTGTATTTACGAATGTGAGCACCAGAATTACAACCAATCATCTCTAAAAGAAATAATTTATAGATGACACTATTAGGGCCAAGAAAGAACACAGAGCTGAACAAGCAAAGTGAGATTCATTTTCTGTAATGCCAGCATCTGGGATTTCTTAAACCCCCTTTTCTGTCAGCACAGCATTTGGAGGCCACCACATCTTTCCCAGTAAGACAGACCCAGCTGTGGGTGACCAGTGGCTCCTGATGGAGGTGGAGAAACTGTCCTGTCTGATGGCTGGGGTGCAGCTGAGCTCTGCAGCTGTGCACTGGCTGAGAAGGCAACACACAGTGGGGTTTGCTTGTACCTTGAAAAAAAAAAAACAAAAAAAGATTGGTGTTTGGCTCACATCTAATAATTAGAGATTCCCAGTGCTCCTAAAATGATAAGAAAGTTGAAAGATGTTAGTGACGGCTTTGAAGGAATACAATTAGCTCAGTGCTTTCCTTCAGCCATTTCTTTTTGAAGTTCTCTGCAGAAAATGCTAACCAATTTCCTTTCCCTTTTAACATGAATAACCCTATTCATTGGAGGGCTTTGTATAAATAGTTTTATGTTGTCTACAAACAAATCAAAGGAAAATAAAGTTAATTAACTGAATGAAAATGTGGCTGAGAAAAAAAAAGGGATTATTCAGTGTTGGTTCTTTGGCTCTAAAATGTTGATTGCATTTGGATACTTGATCGAGGCCTCTCTAACCTAAAAAGCTGCCACTGTGACTTACTGCCAAGACCGCTGGTTATATGTGTAAGCCTCAGGCCAAGCTTGAATGACACAGCATTCTCAAAATAAACTGTAACCTTCTCCTATGTAACGCGCTCATTTCAGTTTGGGTTACATGAAAAGCAGTGCTTGCAGGATGGCTTCAGTTTTACAGTAAAGTATGAGGTGTGGAGGAGGATGATCAAATCTTGCCCTAAAAATTGTGCTAGTGACTCAAACTACAGGTAATCTGGATCTGGCTGGATAAGTACCTTCTGGGAAGTATAAAAGTAACGTTGAATGCAAAAATAACTTTATTAAACACTATGGTCTTTACAGTCCTTTCTGTGAGGTAGCAGGCTTTTACAAACAAATTTAATTTTCTTTGCACAAGCAAATAACTTTGCCCTGCCTTAACTGTTTCAAAGAAATTATATAAGCACTGGATTTCATTTATTTACTATATTGTACAGAAGCAATGTTTCAGAGATGACATATCAGTGCTGAAAGTGTCCATTTTGCCAAGGTAGTGGGATATTTGGTTACCTCTGGTTTGCAAAGGATGAGAACAGCTCACCTATAATAGAGAAAATGAAATGGTTTCACACATTATTCCATACCTGCAGCCTGGGTCTTGCCTCACCAAGGATGGCAAAGTTTTCATTTCCATAAGTGTTGGTATGGGAACGATGAAATACTGAGAGGTTTTTCTCAGACATTAGCAGAAATGTACCTTAAAGAAGGACCAGAAATGAAGGTAATCCTGGTGTTTCTGGAGACAGCACAACACAAGCATGCAGTGAGTTTTGTGCTCTTCCTCATCCTTGGACATCCCCGTGATGACTGTAATCAGAACAAAGCCAGAGCTCGGAACCTGCAGGAGGGGACTGAAAAGGAACAAATTGCTCAATGGCAAAGTCCCTAACACCTGTACTAAAGGTGTTTGGCTAATAGATTTTCCCAACTGGTGTTTTCTACACTAAAATTAGATACAGAAGTTACTTGCTGGTACTATTAATTGCTGACTTCAGCATAACTGGGACAGCAAGGGACATGAGATCAGTGCACAAATATTAATGACTAGAGTTGTCCCAGTGCCATACTGGGGCAGAGCCAAGGACTGGGGACATGTATGTATCTCTGGTGTGTGCCACGTCTCCAAGACAGCCTCAGGATACGCTCCCACTGTCAGCTGAGGTCCAGGCAATCTGACTGCAGTATCAGGAGTCTGTAACATAATCATGGTGCTATGATGGTAAGCAACGGTGTGATTTTAAAGAAAATTATTTCTGCAGCCAGTAAGAATCTTATTCTAGCATATTAAAGTATGTGTTTAAGAAATATTTAATAGTTATGAAAGTGAGAAAAAGTAAGTTTTGTAGTTATTTTTTGGTGTTATTTCTGAATGAGGTGCTGTATGCCTTTGTCTGGCAAAAGTTAAAAGATCTTCGATTTCATTAGAAAACAATGTTAACTCTGTGTCTCAGTTTCTGTTCACGCAGGCTCATGGCTTTTTTGTGGTATTAGTGTTATCCCTGTGGCTAACTAGGAATGAATGAAGAAAGGGTAACAAGTGTGAATTGGACTTTCTAATTATAATGTGATCTGACAGTATGGGAGTACAGTATCTACATGTACAAAGACTTTTATTTCTTCTTCCTTTTTTTTTTTCTTTTTCTTTTACTTTTGCTTTCCTGTGTTTACTCATCTATGTATAGCTGGGAAATAAGCAGGTGTTTAACCACTGAGGGCTGCACAATCCTTACCGAGGCACACCATCCTTTGATGGTCAGTGAAGAAATGTACCCCAGGTTCAGATTCAGATACTGGCTTGGCCCATGCCTCCTCACTGATGCGGCACCGCATCATACAGCAAGGGTAAAATCAGCACTGGCAAGTTTGTCTGGAAAAGATTAACATGAGAGGGTGTGGGCTGGGCGGCAAAGCCAAGTTACAGCCCAGGCCACCTCAGAAGCAAAGCAGGGAACAGAAAAACTGACCTGAGCTACAGCTTTGCTAAACTCTTCCTCCTGTCTTCTGCAAAGGGAAAGTGCTGTGGTGGAAATAAAGAAAGCAGCACTGGAGTAAAAAAGACAAATAATGCAGAAAAGCATCTTGTACTGCCTTGGCTCCTTTTTCGCTGTATACAGGTAGACAAAACTCCTTAACAGAGTTAACTTCTTCAGGAAAAATGCCTTAAAAAGAAAAACTAGTATTTTTGATTTATGAGTAATTATTCAGTTGTCTGAAGGGGCATCTGCCAATTGTTGCCTCTAAAATGGTCATGTTCGTGACGTAATATGTGATTCTAGAGAAGGTAAAGCTTGTGTGCCCACCAAATGCAGATGTAACCCAAACTAATCCAGCTCTCTCAGCAGTCTTAGAGATTATCTTGATTTATAAAATTCACCCTGTACTAAACTGGAATCTCTGAAGATCTGGTTAGTTATATTTGAATGTACTAAGCTTCTTTGTAAAAAAATGATTGATCCTCAAATTTCGGACCCAAATTGCCATTGCAGTAGAGATGGAGACGCGAGGGTCACTGTTTTTCAGAATTCTTTTTTTCAGGTCAAATGAATATAACAAAAGTTTCAGCACCAGAGGTGAACATTCCTGAAATCTCAAATTGGGTAAGGAAAGTTTAACAATTCATCCTAATCTCTTAAACTTCACAATGCTTTTCACTTCTGAAAACCTGTTCAATTCTTGCACAGTTTAAAAATAGTGTATAATAGTTTAGGACAGGAAACAGATGTCAGGTTATATCCATCCTATATAAAAAGGGAGAGAATGATTTAGTTGGCTCAAATCTAATCTCTGACAAAGCTTCACTAAGTCATTGATGCTAAGATCCCTGCTTCTGTAAGAATGTTTTCTTGTGATTTTGGAAAGATGTATTAAGTATCTATAATTAAAATTAAACTAAAATAGTGTCGCACTCATCACAACATTCCCTAAACATGTAGTCAAGGCTGATTCAGATGAGAAAATCCACCTAATGAATCATCAGGCTTGTTTCCTCCACTGCCTAGGCAGGTCATGCTGTCTTTAATTCCAATTTTTGTCACAAAATAATTCTTCTACGTATGATGCTAACTGGGATAATAACTCAGTGTTGGGATTTGTTCTATTAAATCTGAGCTGGTCACCATGGATTTCTTTAAAGTCAACAGAGATCTAGGAAATATAGTCAGTAAGAACTAAGGTTAAATCAATCTTATCGTAAAGTAGATAGCTACACTATGTCAGACGAATGGCTCCCTAAAGAAAAAGATTTTTCTCTCTTTTGCTTACAAGAGTCATTAGAGGAACAACTGAGCTGTAGATGTCTACATCCTACACCCGTGCACTTATTTGGGGTGAATACCCTTCACAGTGTCAGAAATGAAGTATATCTTGTCACATCTCCCTTTTTTCTCCAGATTTAGAAACATCCTATTAGAATTGAATATAACTGAAATCAAAAGTCATCCGTGGATTTTCACATCCAAGGACTGGGCCTTTCCATAGATATCCCTCAGAGCTGAAATTTCTTTGTTAATTTAATGAAACATTTCAGTAAAATCACTTATTTTTTCCACACATTATTAAATCATGCAAGGTAAGACTCTAGTCAAATATGCTAAAGTATGTATTTTCCTTTACATAATCTCCAGATCATAAGACCTGAATACCACTTTTTGAACCTATCTCATTATTTTTCTCATTTTATTTGGGCATGTATGCATATGTATATATATATATACCTATATCACAATAATTATACAGAAATAAGGAATAATAATACAGACACAAACTGCGGGCTATCTAGAGACATAAACTCTGAGTATTACATGTGCATATATAGTTATACAAATGCTATTAGTTCTGTTATTGTTTAAAAGAACAATGACACAGAATACAAGAGAGGTAACTGTATTGGGTGGGGTGATAGAAAATAAGATGTAAGGAAACTCACCAAATTTTAGGTGAATCTATTGAAAAACATTACTAAAAATAAAAGAAGGCAATCTTTGGAACTACAGTCTCTTCATCAGTCTCTGGGAAAGCAGAACAAAAGGATCAGAAAATGTATACTTAAAGAATGATGGTTCAGAGCTCATAAGGGAATAGGTTATTGTAGTATGAGTAAAAGGTCTATGGGAAATATTTTCCTTGGGAGACCAGGAAATGCCTGAAAAAACTAAGCCACGGGGTGCATTAAAGAGAAATGTCTCCCTGGGTCACCATTCCTTTTACAGAAAGAAAGAGGAACCTATTAAGTCAGGAATCGACATTAAGATCAAGGGAAATTAATGAACTGGAGGAGAAGCCTTTTAGAGCTGTAGTAATGCTCAGACCTGTGGGCTACCCTGAAATAGGATTCTGTTTTCCTGAAAATGAGTGATAACTTGATGCAGCTGCTCATTAGATAGTGCAGATACCAAAGGAGAAATTGGAACCCTGGATGTGTTAGATTAGCGTTTTCCCTCTATTTCCTCCACTTCTTTTCCAGATGGCATACTATTTCCCTATTATGTTTTATTTATACAAGACTAAGCCCATTCCCCTTCCAACTCCATTAACCTCAGTGGAACAACACCAGAAATTACTATGGTCCATTGACTAGAGAATCTTTTTTGACATAGATTGTTTTCTTTAGGATGATGTGACTGACACAAATTATTGCAGCAGATGTGTATTGTAATTTATAATGGAACATTTTATCCGTTTGAATCGAGATAGCCTTTCTTCCAGAGTCTCCATCTGTAATGCCGCTTATTGGGATCTTTGAATCTTTATTGTATCAAATAGCAGGTATTTGTAGGGGTAGCTAAGAGCTGTGAAGGATTAATGCTCAATCCTTTCACACTTACATATCTTGCTGTTTTCATCTTGTCCCAGGTCACCAAACACCTTATCCCTGTGCATATTTACAAAACTTGCAGAAGTGCCATGGAATTTGATGCAGCTATCAGTCTCACTTCAAAAGAGTACCAGAATTGAAATGATAGAAATCTCACTGACCAGGATTGAGGTACTTTGTAGGGGTATATCAAATGCTTAACACTGGGATCCACTACATTATTTTTCTTTTATTCTTTTTTTTTTCCCCTCAAGCTCTGAATTCCTTCGTCATGAATGTTAAGCATATATTACAAGTGTAGAGAACTTGGCAAAGGAACAGGTTTGTGAAAGGGATAATGCTTAGCATTTAGCTATTTTGAACACGGCACAGATTAATCTCTGCTTTAAAAAGTTATGAATATTGTAATAGCTTTTATTTGAAGAGCAGGAAAATAACTGTTGCCGAGTTGTGAACTGATGGATAAGACCTTCTTCTCAGGTATCAAATAAGGGCAATACATGCATTTGCATGCTCCTGACATGGGGTATACATGGAGCAGAAGTCAGACTATCTTGGCTAGATATGTCTTTGTGTATGGCCACAGTTGGCTTGCCTTTACAGCCAAGTAAAGAGTATTTCAGGGAAAAAATAACAGGATCCAAGTTGAATACAGACAGATGTCAGGAGAGGGAGGCAGTGCAGTGGGGCAGTTACCATGCCCTCCTCTGGCACAGACCATTACCTCCTGGAGGTGCTGGTGATCCGATGGTGGGGGGAAGAGAAGCCCTTATCTACGGCTGAGAAATCTGAAAAGTCTGGAAAAAACACCATGCTCAAGGTAACCTGCTACTCAGAAAAGGTCATCTTAAACCCATCCCTGCCCATCCTGCTTCCCAATTACCTGGTGAGCCAGTTCCAGCACATGGCTGCTGGGGGTAGGCAGGAGCTCCTTGGCTGTTGAGAGCAATCCTGGATCCCAGTGTGCTACAGAGGTGTAGAATAATTGCTGTGCACTGTATGTCATCAACAGTTTTTGATAGTTGGCCAAGATGGAAATCAGAACAAAATGTTGCTTTGGTTTGATTCGAACTGTAACAGTTTAATTCTTCTGACTTCTCTCTCTCATGAAAACAGGAAAAAACTAGAAGGGGAAAAAAATAAATCTGAATTGCTTTTCCTTTGATGAAAACTAAAATATGTTTGATTTTAGTGAATGGATTTTTTCATCATTCTTCCTTTTTTTCCTTTCTTTGTAGCTTAACTTTAGCTAAAATTTCCCTTAAACCATATAATTCAGAATGAAAATACTATCTATCAAATTAAATGGTCTGGTTTCTTCCTGTGGTTTTTTTGCTTTTATTTTTCCAGTCAAATCTGCTAATTAAACTGCATCTAAAATCACAGATACTTTATATTACGTAAAACGTGCAATTTTAGTGGCTTAACAGCTTGAAGCATTATATTTTACTCTACACAGAGAATGAAATGTTCTCTCCCGAAGTAACCACTACCACACTTGAAACACATGTCTTTTGCAGGAATAATACCTTTTGATAACATTGCTCAGATATTACCAGTCTTTCTCTCCTTTCCCATAACACTTATCAGCCTCAGAGGACACATAAATATGCATTAAGAAATTTATGACTATTTCAAAATATATTAAGGCAGCTATCCCCTTTTATTAAAAGTCTTTCTTATACAAAGGGTCCAACAGAGTTTTCACACTTAAGCTTTCTAAGTGAAGTTTAAGTGATTAAAGACTCTTTCTTAGTTCACCACCTGGAAATGGTCCATCAGTAAATAATCAGTGTTAAATTGCACAGCTCACTTATAATATGCAAAGAATGTGAAAGTGTTTATACCCTTAACAGCTGTATTTGGCCCTATATTGTAGTTATTGCCAAACCAAAATAATAATAACAATAATAATAATTTAAATAAATAATAGAATAATACATTTATAAAATAATGAAATAATATAACAAAATAAAGCAGCACAACACTCATGAAGCAATTAGGAAGAAAGGTTTTAATGGAACTGAGACACCTGATAATAAGAAAGGTTACTTAACTGTAATAAGGCAACAAAAAATCTGCTTTTGGAAAAGAGGAGAGTGAATTTTTTTTTCCAGGTGTCAAAATAAAGAAATTTGGAAATTTGAGAAGTAGAAGCCATCCATATCCATGTAAAGCATAGACAAAACACTGTTCTAAGGTGCTTTCCATATACCTGTTTTTCTATTGAGCAAGCAAGAATATTCTATTGAGCAGGCAAAAACTAAGAATATTAGTCAACATTACACCTCTGGATCACACCATTTTAAAGTCGCTTTCTCTTATCTCTCTACTAGCATGAATTTCCAAGTGGATGAGACAAGTTTCGGAGGCAGGAAAACAAAGGTAGAAGAAAACAAACAATAAAGAAAAACCAAAGTTTTCACAGTGATAGAAAATTTAGTGAATATTACTCCTCTCTGGAGGAATGACATGTTCTACCATGTTCTATGCTTACAGAAGTATTGCCTGTCTGCCTAGAATGCAGACATTAGCTAGTGGGAGAGTATACCTGGAGGAGCTGATGATGCTCAGCCTTTGCTCAGACGCTGCCTTCCTGCCCCGCCTTCATGCTGGGTGCCTGCCCACCTCTGTCACCCACACCTCCACCCCCACAAGGCCCCCACTGCCTGCAATGATGTGGGCATTCCCAAGTGAAATGCTGCTGTCTGCTATATAAACTAGCATACTCACCTCACAGATGAAGTGATTGTAAGGTCTCCTCTCACTGTGAAAATCTATGAATCCAGTAATCTATACAGCACCGAGGCAAGATATCTTTGGGAGAAGGCTTGGGCATGTTAGCCTGTCCCCCTTCTTCCTGTGGGACAGGGGCAGGACGTTCTTTTTTTTTGCCACCTTTTACAGGATTTGAAGCTTTTGTACCTGGTAGAAAGCCAAAGCTGAAATCCCAGGTTAATCCTGTTATCTGGTACACAGCCTAATACACACTTTGCAGAATTCACCTCCATCTTCTCCCCATACGGGAACAATTTCAAAGGTTTTAAATTGAAAGGATAATATCAACTCTTGTGTCCCTCCTTCCTCTTCAGAATTGAACTTTCTTGTAGTCTCCTATCTATTCTAGGCAACAAGACTGACTTTCTAAACTCTGCTAAAATAAACTTTTTGAATAAGATATGTAGGTGTGCGTGTAGAGCATCATAATAATAGATAAGAATAAAAGTCCAAATAAAATAATAATGAACTAGTAACAATTTTAATCCATAAATCCAAAGTAATTTTACTTCATCATTCCAATAAAAATTCCAAGACAGACCGGACATGTCACTGTTTTCCAGTGATCAGAATTCACTGCTCTTCTTCCTACAGGTACTTCCCACAGAATTTCAGTGGAGTATAAGTGTTTAAAAGAAAACATACGGGTGGTGCAGCAGGTTTGTAACAAAAGGGTTAACTAATCAGAATGTCTGCTACACCTCTGTTGTTACTGGAAGGAAGTGAATCGTACAATTTGGTGGACAGCATATATCTAACTATTTTTAAGCACCCATGTGCCACAAATAGGAACTTAAGTCCTTCATATAGTCAATGGAGAAATACAGACTCCTAAATTAGATATTCTGGCTTAAATCTGGAGGACTCTAGAGAGGTAGAGTTAAAAAATATTAATATTTCCCTGGCCCACTGCATTGGGTTGGCTCAGCCAGATTTTTGGTGGC
>NW_009696045.1:0-24241 GCF_000703405.1 Apaloderma vittatum
GGATGTTAAGCGCTGCAGATCTGCTTCTGTGGGAGCAATGAGGGTGGCATCATCAGCAAAAAGCATCTCACGGACAAGGTGATTTAGGGTCCTAGTGCGGGCCTTCAGTCGCCTTAGGTTGAACAGGTTACCATCGGCACGGTAGCAGATGTAAATGCCATTATCTTCATCGAGGTCTGCCGTGGCCCTTTGGAGCATCATGCTGAAGAAGATTGTGAATAGAGTTGGTGCGAGAATGCAACCTTGTTTCACACCATTGGTTATTGAGAAGGGCTCAGAGAGTGCATCGCCATATCTGACTTGGCCGCGCTGATCCTCGTGTAACAGGATAATCATTTTGAGGAACTTGGGAGGACATCCTAATTGTTCCAAGATCTGCCACAGGCCTTTTCTCCTCACAGTGTCAAAAGCTTTGGTGAAGTCAACGAAGGTTACAGAGAGTCCTTTGTTCTGTTCCCTAACATAGAGTCATTTGTTCTGTCCCCTACACTTCTCTTGCAGGGGTCTGAGAACAAATACCATGTCTGTGGTACTCCTATTGGCTCTGAAACCACATTGGCTTTCAGGTAGAAGTTCTTCTGAGATAGCTGGTACTAGTCTGTTCAAAAGTATTCTTGCAAGGATTTTACCAGCAATAGAGAGAAAAGTAATACCTCAGTAATTTGAACAGTCTGATTTTTCTCCTTTCTTCTTGTACAGGGTGATGATGACTGCATCACGGAGAAAGTAATTAGGCACTTGTCAGACTGCCAGAAGCAGGTAACCTGTGTCTTAGGCTTCTTTGTACCTTTGAACATCAAGCCCTTCATTTCTTTGTGTCGCAGCTAATCCTTTCACATGGGACTACAATATTTAAATATCACACATATAGTCATATTTAATTAATGTTTGTAACAAACTTTTAAAGATTATATAGTCTCTGGTAACAGACATAATGTTGGTGCTCCTAGTTTTCAAACAGACTGACTTCTAACATCAGAAAATGTTGATTATCTTTACTGCTTCTTTTAGTTATACGCCACAACAACCTGCCAATTCTATAAAATTCCCACCTGATCCTGAAAAGTCTTATTTCAAGGCTACAGCAAAATTATTGTCAAAGGGTTTAAATTACCTGGGTTGTACCATGTTCTTTGAAAGTCTGATCAAAGAAAGTGTCTGAGATACAAACACAAGAACTATAGGAGACTGTTGTTCCCGCCATGCCCCGGGTGTTTTACTACATTGTCTGTGTCCCTTCAAATGCATTCTCTTTCCTCTTCCCACAAACTTGCCGGCATTTAGTGCTCTTTGGGCGTTTCCTGTAGCCCTGACGAAAGGAAGCAAGAACTCAACCCATAACAAAAAAGCACAGCTAACACATTCACTTTGTGGAAATATGTTCTGAAGTAAATGCTTAACATTTAATTGGTTCAATTTTTAACACAAATCCTTGTTCAATTCCTCCCTGTATGTCCATCACTCCATTTCCTCAATTGTGGCAGGATGGAAGCTACATCTGTGATCTCTTTTCTTAAAAACCTCTTTCAAGTGACAAGCCAGCACATTTCTCTCTGGAATCCAAATATTCATCTTCTGTCTTTTTTTTGAATAAGTAGGAAAAAAGAGACTTTGGGTTTAGGGGATAGCCAGTGTAATAGTGGGAAGATAGACATAAAGAACACATCTGGGAGACAGCTGAAAATATCTTAGATCATGTGAAGAAACAGGTGTGGAAGCATTGGCCCATTTAGAGCATTTTGACTTTGAGGGTGCAAATTAAATGCTTTTCTGAAACTGTGATGAACTTCGGACTTCATCTGTGGTAGAAATAATGAAATATTAACCCTCGGAACAAGCAAATAATAGTTTGAGCTGTGGTCTGTCTTTATTTTTTCTCAGTATGTCTCTATCATGATCCTTAAATTGACTTGTCATGCTGCTTTCACAGAGGAGATGCTTTGGTTATGTATCCCTGAATGCCTCTGTGATGGAGCACTAATTGATCACCACCTTCCTGAAGGCTTCAATATGAGACAAAAAGTTAGAGTGACCAGACAGATTTGCTACCTTTTCTGTCTAGTTTTCTGTTTAGTTTTACTGCCTGCTCCTCGTTCAGATAAATTCCTTGAATTTATGTCTCTCCATCTCATTGGAAATTCTCATATCCTGAGATCGTCTGGTATAGCTCCTAATGTTCTCAAGGGTACTTTACACTTTGCAGGTTCAGGCAATGGCTATCAATTCAGGGCTAAATGTGCTGCATCAAAAGATAATGGTCTTTGATGGGGAGCAGGAGAAAACAGTAACCTGGAGAAGAGCTTCAGGGTAATTTTCAGGAAGTACATTTGCAAAAAAAGAATACATTAATTCCCCAGCCTGAGAAGATTCTTCCCAAAGTGCGTTCTTAAAAAGCTGAAATTCTTGGAATACCTCAGTGGGCTGAAGGAATCCAAGGTGAGGAGCTTATTCTCTAATAATCTGAAAGTGAAGAGAGAGCATTTCACTAGTCAAAATTTCTACAGATCAAAAAGAAAAATCCTAATAGAAGTGTGATAAATAGTGCTTATGTGGAATTATAGACTCTTTTTTTTACATACTATCTAAACTAACATCACGTAGGCTGGCAGCTTCCCCAGATCAAAGATTACTAATATACTTTACTCATTTAACCAAAGTTTTTTGGGTTGTTTTGTTTTGGTTTGTTTTTCAAATTATCCACTATGCATTGATGTCCAAAAGAAACACCAATTCCTAATAAAAAATTATCTGGTATTAGCTAATGAGTAAAAGTTAGAGGTTGTCTTGAGAATGCAATATTTAGTAGAAATTTTAAAGTACTGAACTAAGTAAATATCCTTCATTGTGGTAACCTCATGACCATATTTATTTTTAATTGCTGGAATAAATGATTTCTGCTTAGATTGCTTAAACAGATGTTAAGACTTTTCTAGGTTTATTACTTAATGCAAATGCTGATGTGCAAACTGCAAGACCTTGAAGAACATGCATAATCAATAATGCATCTAGCTGCTCTCTGGCTGATTTCAATTGTAGTGTCTATTAGACCTAGCCGTCCAATACCTTGCCTTGAAATAATTATTCAGGCATTTCAAGGCAACCTGTGCTACATTAATTTCTTTCTGGTAGTAATAGAACAGAAAGGAAATGCTGCTTGCAGTACAGATACTGTGCAGTACAATGTCTCCTGTAACAAAATGGCTCACCAAACCGCTGTTATTCACTGGTAACAATATTTCTATACTCTTCTTTATATTTATACAACATTTACATAAGGCAAATTATTTAAAAGATTTACTGCCCCTCCTATATTTCTTTCTTTTTAGAGGAATGTACAACATAAAGGATATTCTGTGCACAGAAAGAGACTGCATATTTTGTAGGGCTTGGATATTTCTTCTGTATTTCTAGGATTTTATTCAATTTGTATTTCATATTTAAAAAGGGAGAAGGAGCAAACTGATGTTTGATGGCATTCCAGATATTTCTTTTTAGAGACATAGTAGCTTTCCAAAGTCAGTAGAAAAATTCTTACCTTTGGGGTCTAACATTAAAAGACAACGAAGATTCACAAAATAGTTGTCAGGTTTCGGCCAATGTGGGACAAATGTGGGACAGACCTGTGGGCTGCTGTGCAGCTTTTATGGATGGAGAGGTATATTCTGAAAATGATGAAAAAGAGCAAACGAGAAGGACAAATTAAGACAATAAATGCTGGAATTCAAGAATTATGAGAGTGCATATTCTAGTGTTATTAAAGTGTAGCTAAGGGCAGAATATTGCTCATAACTTTTGTAAACATTGTGATACTGTATCTTCTTCTTGGTCAATGAATAGCCAACTGACAGTGACTCCGAGCAGGTTTCTTCTAGTTAAGGACTTTCAGTGACCTCATGTTCACACCAATCGCTCAGTAGTTATCCAGTCTGAAAAGTCAATATAATTTTCAAAAGAAGACAGACAGACATTCTGCTCTTTCTCAAAATATTCATTTAAAGTGCAGTGAAATTATCATTCACTATCACTTCTGCAATAGTTAAACTATACTATGAAAGTCAATTTGCCAGTTGTCTTACGTCTAGCTCAGCCTCATACCTGGCAGTTAACAGCACTCATTGACATAGTGATGTTTCCAATAAAAGTAATGATTTTGTTGATTCTTTCATTCTATTCCTATCTTTAGGATGAAATCTATAACATTTAATTTCAGGCTGGATTAAATCTGGCAATAAGTAGAGGTATACAACCATACTGGAACAAGCACAAGTTGTAATGGTCTAGACATAGCTATAAAGATGATGACCTGATGTATAAAATAGCTACTGTAAACTATACAGAGAAATGTAAGACTCTTAGGCAGTAAGACTCTGACTGTAATGTACTGAAGTTAAGCATAATGTCACTGTTCTACATGAGTGTATTTTAAACCTATTTGTAACCTATCTTTTTTCTTTTTTTCTTATAATGGCCTCTTCCTAATCAAAACAAAATTATAGTCATAATTCTGCTCTTACCTTCTCTGACAAATTGTTTGTATCTGATATTAGCTTCTCTATTTTTCAAAATTGTTTCTTCAGCACTTCTTACAAGGAATCATGGAATTATAAAATTATCAAGCTTGGAAAAAATCCTTAAGATCATCAAGTCCAACCGTCAACGCACTACCATAACTACTAAACTATGTCCCACAGGGCCACATCTACACATTTTTTGAACACCTCCAGGGATGGCAACTCCACCACTTCCCTGGGCAGCCTGTTCCAATGCCTTACCACTCTTTCAGTAAAGAATTTTTTCTTAATATCCAATTTAAACCTACCCTGGTGCAACTTAAGCCCATTTTCTCTTGTCCTAAAGTAGAGCTTCTTACCTCTTCTATAATGTGCTGTGGAGAGCACACAATGTTTTGTCCCTTTCTTTTCTTATTTCTGCACATGGGATGCTCATGCGCATAAATTTACCTAGAGCGTCTATGGCAATAGCTTGGATATGTATTTCTCTTCCAATATTTGTACTGATAACCTTTCATGATCAACTATTGCCTTAAGCCTGCGCAGGTTTCAAATACCTCCCATTTGATTTTGCTTTCCTCCATTTCTGATCATCTCCAACCTCACCACCTTTCAGCCTGCTAGTCAGACCCACAACCTGGGGACTAAAACAATGTTTCGATTTTGTTACCTTCTTCCAGAAAACATCTAAAAAACAGAGCCTTCTTCTGCCATTTGCAACATCATTATAGAATCATAGAATGGTTTGGGTTGGAAGGAACCTTAAACCCAGTTCCAACTCACATGCCATGGGCAGGGATACCTCCCACTAGACCAGGTTGCTCAAAGCCCCATCCAATGTTTCATTGAACACTTCAAGGGTTGAGGCATCCACAGCTTCGCTGGGCAACTTATTCCAATGTCTCATCACCTGAAACAACAAATATGTGGCCTTGGCAAATGCTATATGGCCCTTCCTGTAGATATTTGTCAAGCTGTTGTGCAGTTCATTTTCTCCTTGGTTATATTAAACACTGTTCTCCTCTCAACCTATTCTTCCTAGTTAATTTTTTACCATAGCTTCACTTTTAAGACCCAGAAAACTTAGCTCCACTTAATCTGTTTTCTTTACTTCAATATGAGGAGATTGAGTTGCACATGTTTGATCAACCTGTAATACCAGCCTTGCTGTCCTGCATGTTAGATTTTCAGAGCAAAAAGAGGGAGAGTACTATTTTTTCTGTACGAAGCCAAATAAAACACATACTCAGGAAGTACAATAAATATATTAATATGGTCTGTACCATATAATTTTCACTTTTTATTCTGGGTTTTGCAAAGCAACATTTCATTAGCATGATGCAGAACTTAAAGAATTTTGCAATTTAAATATTTTTCTGCCTTTTATTGGCTGATGGAAATTATTATTCCAATGACTGCCATATAATATCAGTGAAAGTTCTTAAAGAGAAGAATCTTCTAGAAAAAGTCAAGAAAATAACCTATTGGTCCTTCTTGTAGGTTTGCAAATCTATGTATGTACAACTAAAATCGGTGGAGATTTTTCCTTTCATTTGTCTTTCGAACAAGAACCAGGTAGAAAAACATATTTTAAACCCAAAGTATTTTACTCACTTCTTTATGACCAAAAATCAGTATAGGATTTCTACTGAAATGAAACATAGTAAGAAAGCAAGAATATTGTCCCCCCCATGATGTCAAGAATTTCTCCATTTTCTTTTTCAAGTCAGAGGTACTTATATCCAGTCTTGATGCAAGTAGCCATATACGCACGGATATTTTCAGGTTTGTATTTCTTTTAGCCCCTAGTATAAACACCGAAAGTCTCTAAAGTACTGAACAACCACCTATATCTCCTGGACTGAACATCCTAAATTCTCTGAAAGACTTTTCCATTCACTGCTATAATGAGTGTAAGTCGAAGAGCTTTTTCTAGTGGCTTGTACTTGCAACAGTTATTGAAGAATATTTTATTTTTATAGGTTGCTTCTATTTTTATGAATAAAAATTATGGTCATGGAGTAACAGAAGTTAATAGCCAATTTTGATGGATATTACTAAATAGGTTCTCAGTTAATTACTAGTTGGCTACTACTGTTGATAAAGTGAAACGTTCCCATGTAATGTAGTACATGTCATACAGAGTTCAACTAAAATGGGAGAATACCTGCTATCTTAAATCATGTAATGGCATGCTTAATTCCTGACCTCGTATTTTTGACATAGTGGACTGTGCTTAATTTGACATGAAAATTATGTGGATTTAGTACTGATACAAAAACAAACCTACATTTTTCCCAGGCAGATTTAAAAATTATATCTAATAGCATCAATTAATTCAGCTAATTGGTATCTCTTCTTCTTCAGTAGTGCTCTGGGATGCATGTGTTCGCATGTAATTTTGGTCCTAGGGCCTTAGTAGTATAGTCAATAGCTTACAACAATTTCTGTGAACTGCACAAACATAAATCAAGCCCAGGTTTAGTTTTGGATATTTTTGTTGATTTTGTTTTTTTGTCAGACTGAAAGATAAATTCTTCTAATTGGGGCTGTAAGATATTCTGTTGACATCTCACCAGCTGCACTTTTGTGCAGATTCCAGATTTTATCATGTAAGCTGGGCTAGAGCTAATACAGAAAAATCAAATATAAAAATACGTTAACACTTGTAGCCAAGCCTGTTAAAATTAGCCAAGCAAATGATATTAAATCCTCCATATGTTTGTTACATTATCCTGACAATAATAGTGGTAAAGCAAATTTACTGACTGTGTTTTACAGAGTGTTTATTTTTTAATTTCCAGACTGCAATTTCTGGTTATTTGTATTGTGTTATTTTATTTACACAAGTACTCTTTCTTCTTAATTATATATTTAATAATCAAGTTATTAGTTTTAAGATGACTTCTGAACAATCTGAATGATATGGCAATTATTTTTTAATTATTTCTATGTTCAGTTTATGGTAAACAACTGCAAACTGTAAGTCCTTTTTAGTTTCTTTTGGCCCTGCCAAAAAAAAAATTATTTCATTCTCGTTTAAGCTCTATACATTGCTTTGTGCCATGAAGGTCCAGGTTCACGAAGGAAGACACTCATAAAAATGCTATTTCCTCCCATTTTTCCCTTTTAATTGGTCAGTTCAAGGAGTGGTATTCACAACGTCAGGTAAGTTATCTACATACCTCATACAACATATGGAGAAAGAAAGGTCCTTAGAGTATGGTCTGTTAACAATCTTCACATGCAACAGCAGAGGTCTCTAAATCAGCTCACAGGTAAGACAAATATGAGGTTTCTCTTATTCCTCAATTCCAAAAAGCCTGCAGAAGACCTACTTCACAGGCAAAAGTTATTTGTATCATCCATTTTGGAAACAGGATGGAAACAGCAGTGCTCCTCTCTGCCTTCAAAAATGGCATCAGCAGTAGCAGTGGCTGAAATGCTAGGAAGTGAAAAATGTGGCTTCTAGACCTTCTTTAGCCTGAAGACATTCAAAACACGTCTTGCCTCCCAGGAAGATGCCTAACACTATTCTGTGGCCTGGCCTACATGAGTGGAAGGTACTTTCCACTTCTGATGATGTTAAAAAGCGATGTTTAGAAGATAATAAAGTTGTCACTGAATCATAAGGGATGAGAACATAGGGAGATGGGTTTCCCTGAGACGACCTTTTCCACAAGGTACAAGCATGCTAGGTTTCTAGTCCTGGGTTTAGGGACCACTTATCCATTAAAGTCATGCAATAGGGTAAGAAAACAATGTCTGAAAGAGAGGTAAAAGCCAAACAAACTCAGAGGTGCCTATATCCTCTTAAGCACCTAAGTGCTTGAGTAATGCTTTATAGGTAACTCACAAGGACTTCAATATTTCCTTAAGTTGCACTTAAGGTACATTATTTAGTTCTGGATTCAGGCCTTAATGGATGTGACTGAGCAATCTATGAAGACACATACATAAATACCCTGCAAAACAGAGTTTATCTAGTAGACATGAAGTGTCAAATCTCAAGTGCTTCTCCTATAAACAGAAAAAGAAAAGAGGAAAGAAGCAGTTTTGGTTTGGTTTGGTTTTTGCAAGCTCCTAATACCAAGCCTCAACTATTTTTATGTAGTTGACATCAGACTCCATTGAAAAAAAAATGTCCTGGAGCTCAGCAAAGTATTCAGAATCCTCATTGTATTTTAAGTTAAACAAGCAGGGTAGAAGAACAGCTTGGCTGAACAGAGAACTCCTCTTGAAACTCAGGAGGAAAAAGAAATTGTGTGGTTTCTGGCAGAAAGTTCAGGCATCACGGGAAGAGTACAGAGCTGTAGTTCTCATATGTGTGGAGAGGACACTAAAGGTCTAAGCCTAGCTGGAGTTGAAACCGGCCAGTGTTGTGTCAGACAAGAAGAAATGGATTTTTAGGTATGTTAACAGTAAGAGCATGTCCAGAAAAACATTGGATCAATATGTTTTGAAGATGGTCAGGGATGAAGAAAAAGTAGAGTTGTTTGGGGTTTTTTTGCCTCAGTCTTTAATAATACTGATAGACCTTGAGCTGCCTGGTCTTCTGAGTTGCAGGACCACAGCTGCAGAAGTAGTGACTTTCCATATTTGGACACTGAAATTGAAAGGGATTAGTTATATCTGTTAAATATTCACAAGTCCATAGGGTCTCACAGGATTCATCCCAAAGTGACAAAGGAGTACTGATGGATTTACAGCAGGACCCCTCTCAATTATCCACCAAAGATCTTGGGAATCTGGGGAGATGCGTGCTGACTGGAAGCTAGACAACATTTCAATTTATAAGAAGGGTGTGAGGGAAGATCCAGAAAACTACAGACTTTCTAGTCTAACCTCAGTAACTGGAAAATTTGTGGAGCAGATGGTGCTGGGTGCAATCAACAAGCACACTCAAACATAGATTCAGAAAGGCAAAAGACCTGTCTGACCAATTTAATATCATCCTACAAAAAGATCACACAGATGGATGAAGGATGGATGAATAATGGATGAAGGGACAGCAATGGATGTAGTTTTTTTCTGGATTTTGTTAGTGCTTTTGACACTGTTCCTCATAGCATTCTTCTGGACAAGTTGTCCAACTGTGCAGTCAGTAGGTACATGGTGTGCTGAGTAAAGAACTACCTGAGTCACAGGATGAAAGGGCTTGTAGTGAATACAGCTACATCTGGCTCATGGCCAGTCACCAGAGGTGTACCACAGGATTCAATTCTAGGGTCAGTTCTGTTCAATATATTTATCAATAATCTGGTTGCAGGAGTTGCCTGCACCATTAGCAAGTTTGCTAGTGATACCAAACTGGGAGATGCTGTTGACTTGAGGACCAAGAGGCCTTCAGAGAGATCTAGATAAATTGGAACACTGGATGATCATCAATAGCATGAAATTTAAGAACACATGCCAGATACTGCACACAGAATAGAGTAACGCTGGGTACAAATATAAATTGGGAGAGGACTAAACAGAGAGCAGGCCTGTAGAAAGGGATCTAGGGTGCCAGGTGACAGCAGCTCAACTGGAGTCAGCTGTCTGCCCTTGCAGCCAAGAGGGCAAACCCTATCCCGGGATGAATCAAACACAGCATGATCAGCCAGTCAAAAGAGAGGACTATTCTGCTCTATTTAGTGATGACATTATCTCACCTTGAATACGGTGGGTAATTCTAGACCCCATAATTGAGGGGTTAAGATCCTTGAATGCATCCAGAGGAGGGAAACAAAGATGGTGGAAGGTCTGGAAAGCATGTCCTGTGAGAAGTGACTGAGGACTCTGGGTTTGTCTAGTTTGGAGAGAAGGAGGCTCAGGGACAGCCTCATTGCACTCTATGGCTTTCTGAGGAGGGAAAGTCATCATCCCTCTCGGATGTGCTGAGCTCTTCTCTCTGGGAGAAAAGCTAATGGGACATGTGGCAATGGCTCAAAGTTGTGTCAAGGGAGGTTTAGGTTGGGCGTTAGAAAGAATTTCTTTATTGGGAGGATGGTCAAACAATGAAACAGGCTACCTGGAAAGGTGGTCGATGCCCCTTCTGTCAGTGTTTAAGAGCCATTAGGACAATGCTCTTCCTAATACACTTTAACTTTTGGTCAGCCCTGAAGTGGTTAGGGAGTTGGACTAAATGACTTTATAGGCCCCTTCCAACTGAAATATTCTATTCCATTTAAAGAATATATCTCTTTTAGCAGTTTATAGATATAAAATTAACATCGTTAGAAGTTGACTGACTAGTCTTCCAAAAATATTACAGTGCACAAGCACCAATATTCTCATAGATCACTGGAGTGTGGATGCAGATGCAATAAAATCAAAATGAATGAGTGAGTGTCAGCACTCCTGGGCATGACTTTAATTTCCTTCCATCTACCTATCAATTCCTAATTCTTACACCTCTGTCCTTGGCTCTTCACTGGGAAGCTACACCATACCAGGGCCAATGTAGCAGTGTAGTAGGAGACTGTCTCCAAAATGGAGAAAAATCCTTCATAAAATTGATTCCAGATGCAAATATTTTAAGGCCTAAAGAGACAATGACAATAATTTGATCTTATAGCAAGTTGTTCAACATCCTTGTAACTTGTGAATAAAAATAAAATATTCCAGAAATATCATAGAATCATGGAATGGCCTAGGTTGAAAGGGATCTTAGAGATCATTTCATCCAACCTCCCTGCCATGGTCAGGGACGCCTCCCAACTAGACCAGGTTACTCAAGGCCTCATCCAACCTGGCCTTGGACACCTCCAGGGATGGGGCATCTACAACTTCTCTGAACAATTGCCACCCTCGTACTGAAGAATTTTTGCCTAAGATCCAGTTTAAATCTTGTCTCCTTCAATTTAAATCCATTTCCCCTTGTCCTATTGGTGGAAATTCTTGTAAAAAGTCCCTCCCAAGCCTTCCTGTAGTTTCCCTTCAGGTATTGGAAGGCAGTTTTAAGGTCCCCCCAGAGTCTTCTCTTTTCAAGGCTGAACAATCCCAGTTCCCTCAGCCTGTACTCATAGCAGAGGTGCTCCAGCCCCTGGAACATCTTTGTGGGCCTCCTCTTAATTCATTCCAACAGATCTATGTCCCTCTTATGGTGGAGGCACCAGAACTGGATGCAGTATTCGAGGTGAGGTCTCACAAGAGCAAAGAAAAGGGGAAGAATCACCTCCCTCGACCTGCTGGCCACACTCGTCTTGATGCATCCCAGGACACAGTTGGTCTTCTGGACTGGAGGAGTGCACTGCTGTCTCATGTTGAGCTTCTCATCTATCAACACCCTGAAGTTCTTTTCTTCAGGGCTACTCTCAGCCCACTCTGTATCCAGTTTGTATTTGTGCCTGGGATTGTCCTGACACAGGTGCAAGACCTTGCAGTTTGACTTGTTGAACCTCATGCAGTTTGCACTGGCCCACCAAGGTCCCTCTGGATGGGGTCCCTTCCGTCAAGCGAGTCCACTGCTCCACAGGTTGGTGTCATTGGCAAACTTGCTGAGGATGCACTCAGTACCATTGTCCATGTCCATTCTATCATGCCCTCTTCTCTGATAGATGTGGGGAGAACATATATCAAAGGGCTCAAGGTTTGAGATAAGGACAGAAAGATCACCTGCATGTACCATTCGATTTTGGGGAAATTAGTTAGATTTATTAAAAGAACAAATCAGAGACGAGTAGTGAAAAATAAAACCCCCAGATCTTAAAGCAAAAACACCATCCTCCCATCCCTCCCTTCTTCCGAGGCTCAACATCAATCCTAGTTTATCCACCTCCTCCCCACGAGTGGCGCAGGGGGAGAGGGAATGGGGGATATGGTCAGTTCATCTGACGTTGGTTCCACTGCTGCTTCTGTCTCTGGGGGAGGACTCTGCACACTTCCTCTGGGCTATTGTGGGGTCCCTCTCAAGGGAGACAGCCTTTACACACTTGTCCAACGTGAGTTGTCTCACCGAAGGGCAATTCATCAAAATCTGCCCCAACGTGAGTCTGAGGTGCAGTCCTTCAGGGGAAACGACTCCATTGTGAGTCCCCCACAACATCACAAAAGCCCCACCAGCCAACCTGCTCCAGCGTGGGCATTCACTCTTCCATGGGCTACAGGTTCTGGCAGCAACCTCCTCCAGCGCAGGCTTCCCACAATCCACAGCCCCCTTCAGGCATCCACCGGCTCCAACATGGGGTCCTCTACAGGCCACAGGTGGACATCTACACCCCACCCATGGACTACAGGGGGACAGCCTGCTTCACCATGGTCTTCACCACAATCCCGACAACTCTGCTCCGGCACCTGGAGCACATCCTTCCCTCTCCTTCTTCGCTGACTGGTGTCTTCACATATTCTCACTCCTCCATCTCTCTGCCAGCTGTTGTGGCACAGTTCTTTTTCTCTGTTTCTTAAATACGTTTTCACAGAGGCCTATCATTGTACTGATAGGCTCAGCCTTGGCCAGCGGTGGGTCCATCCTTGGAGCCAGCTGGCATTGGCTCTTTCAAACTCAGGGGAAGCTTCTAGCAGCTTCTTGTAGAACTCAGCCCTACAGCCCTCCCAACACCAAAATCCAGCCAGGCAAAACCAAGAGAGTGTCATTGGCAAACTGGCTGAAGATACACGCGATGCCATTGTTCATGCCACTGACAAAGATATTGAACAGCAAGTCACTTTTCACACGTCAACCAACGCTGTAGCTTTGTCATAGTAGGCCACCAAATGAGTCAAGCACGATTTGCCTTTAGTGAAGCCATGGTAGCTGTCACCGATCAGCTGATTACTTTTCATGTGGCTTAGTATAGCTACCAGGAGGGTCTGTTCCATGATTTTACCTGGCACAGAGGAGAGGCTGACTGGTCTGTAGTCCCTTGGGCTTTCTTTGCCTTCCTTTTTCTTAAAAAAGGGGCTTATGTTTCCCCTTTTCGAATCTGTGGGAACTAGACTGCCATGACTTCCCAAATGAGGTTGCTAGTTATCAACTTCAGCTGCAGCTTCTTTCAGGATCTGTGGATGTATCTCATCTGGTACCATGGACTTGTGCACCTTCAGGTTCTCTAGATGTTCCTGGACCTGATCTGCTCCTACTCTGGGTGGTTCTCCATTCTCCCGGGCAATGCCCTCTGTTACTTGGGTGGTGTGGCTCAAGTGGTCACCAGTGAAGACTGAAGCAAAAAGGTTGTTGAGTACTTCAGCCTTCTCCATGTCTTCAGTAACCAAGTTGCCTGTATCCCTCCGGAACAGATTGTTTTTCTTTTTTCTCTCACATATCTGTAGAATCCTTTTCTGTTCTTCCTAATGTCCCTGGCCACATTTGACATCTTCAGGGCCTTAGCTTTTCTAATCTGGTTTCTGATTTCCCAAGTAACTACCTTGTAATTGTCTTTTGATATCAGTATTTCAAGTGATAAAAAATTTGCTACACCTTTGAACAAGTTTTTCAAATCAGGAATTATTATAAATAATAACTACATTTTAAAATCATAATTCAATTTAAAGAGTTACCCTTTATGAATTCTACTATCTTTGTTATCTAAAATTATGATTTTATAGTTTCTTCTGGTAAACTGAAGGGTCATTCACTGTGAAAATTTATATATGGATACTTATTGGCGATAATGAAGACTCTTCTCAACATTTTTTAGATAAATGTAGAACACTGAGTGTCTTAGTCATCTTTCGATAGACAGCTTTTCTAGTCTGAAAATATTTTGTGTATTTTTCTAAAATCTTTTCCAATGTCTTAATGTTCCATTTCTAAGCATAATTCTTCTTTATGCACAGTGCAGATTTCATGCAATATCTCTGTTCTCTTTGGGAATTGTCTAAGAAAACTCTTACGTTGGTACAAATAAGTTCGTGTCTATTTGATTATGAATGGTGAGCCATTATAACGTTAATGCACTACATAATACTATCTCTCATCTAGTCCTCACAGTCTATATTTTTTATTTGTACATTTTGTGACCTTGCATTTGGCAATATTCAACCTCCTGTTGATTATATGAGACAACTTCACTGTATGATTCAGATCAGCCTATTTTGTAATTGACTTAGGACCATTGTTACATGTCTCTCCTCTAGCATTTGTATCATCTGAACATTTTACAAGCAATGCTTCCATACTTTATTCCAGTTCATTTACAAAGTTATTGAAGATCAATGGAGTGAGGACAGATTCCTGTTGTGTCTGAACTAGAAGCAACCCCAACAGGAAGTCTTCATCTGCGGGTTACATTTTGTGGTCTATTGGTTAGCCAAATTTTAATCCTTTTAATACAGGTTGCATTGATTTTGTGAGTGCCTTTTTTTTTTTTAATTCTTTTTTTTATCTCCTAGTAGGTCGTGGAGCCAATTCAAACATCATATACAAGTCTATTCCTCAGCATATTTTCAGTATTGATTATTATGTTTTTAACATGAAAATTTTTTAAAAGTATCATATTGGATATTGGGAAGAGTGGTAGGGTAAAGTACAACATGTTTCTCATTCTTACCTAGGTGTCTGTTTGTGACCTTTTTTATTACATTACTGTCAGCTTTTTTTTCTGGTTGCTCTTTTTTTTTTTTTTTTTCAATCCAGGGACTAATGAAACAAAATATATGTGAGACAGGTCTTTTTCTGAAACACTACAGCTGTTCCATTAATTATGCAAAAAGTCTTATTCTTTACTCTTTGCATTCCATATCAATATTCCCACATATATTCCCTGAAGCAATATCAATGTTAAACAAATGAAATCTTGAATTATTAAGCTAATGGAGTACACATAGGAAGAATAAACAGGAGAACATCTTCTGTATTTTTGAGTCATATCTTTCAAATTTTGTTCTGTAAGTTTTATAGAATACTAAATAATTTTTGCTACTGCATGTTACTAATAAAGCCCTGTTGGTAAACCATCTACTTTAACTTTTCAGTAATCTAGTACACCTTTTGGTCTGTCTGCATTCGTTACCTGCAAATTCTAATTGTTTCCCACTGCACAATGATTTATAGAAAAATAGACGCTGAGGGGTATGAGATCACCCTGTCCTTGGTTCAGCCAGACTTATTATTGCATTGCTTAAATTTTAACTTTTTAATCTTCTTAAGTTTCTGTCAAGTTTTTAAGTAACTCAAACATCATTAAGAAACTCAAACTCAAATATATACTCAAACTTATTATAGATACATGAACATACTTTCTTTTCCTGAATGCACATAAATATTTACAGAACACTTGCTCTCTTGTTTAACATGGAGAAGACCTTGAGGAACATCGAGTCAAACTGTTAACCTAGCACTGCTAAGTGCACCACTAAACCATGTCCCTAAGCATCAGATCTACATGGCTTCTAAATACTTCCAGGGATAAGGAATCAATTATCTCCCCGGGCAGCCTGTTCCAAAGTTTGACAGCCCTTTCAATGAAGAAATTTTTCCTTGAGATTCCATTCAATTTCTGCAAAAGAAGTGCAAGAAGACCATTCAGAGTATATAAAGTTAAATAAATGCAAATGTTTTTACAAGATGAGAGCCTTAATCTTGTTCAGTCCTATTGCACTTTCATCTAAGAATGTTAGCAGTGTTGAGAATAAAAGATTTCTATAAAGATCAGTAATATTACTCTACTTGGGTTCTCTTCACTGTTCTCCCAAGATTTATATCTTAATATAAGGTGCAAGATAGATATATGAATGGTTTTAATTTTTATTATCACCAGGTAATAGGAACATAGCTACTATTTTCCCCTATTCTCTGAAGTGAACTACATCATTATGCATTTCAAGTAGATCAGAGTTGAACATAAAACCTTTCATGTGAAGACAAAAACTGAAACAGCTTAAAGTATTTCCTTTGCTGTAATGTTTTCATTTTTTTTAAAGTGTTGAAAAATTTTAAGTACAGTGGCCTGACTATGCATATTATTTTCTGTATACTGACAGGAAGCAAGAAGAGATCAAAGTTTTTTATATGTCTATGTCAAAATTCTGTCATAGTATATACTTGCGAGTTTTTCTTAAAAGTACTGTGGGGGTTTGGGCAGAATGGTTTTTATTTTTTCTTTTTATTGCTGTTTCTTGTCAAGTTTATTACACATGAGGTAACTCCATATGTTGTGCAGAAATCCATTGTTTCATTTTTGTTTATGAACAGTGAGTTATGATTTATGAAGTACAATTTAATTGTTTCACTAAAAAGGAGATAAAGGACTGACATGAATCCATGAAAAATCCAGAATTACTCCTTACAAGGCCTTCACATTTAGGGTAATGGCATAATATGAAGTTACAGCATCAAATTTACATTGGAGAAAATGAATATAAGTCTGCTAATATCTGTTTAATAGCTCTGAATTACATCAGTTCTGAACCGTGCTTTCTAATGTACCTAGGTGAATTTTATTTAGTGAATGATTTATTCACTGAAAAGCAGGTTGGCTATGAATTATTCAAAAATCTGGTGAATAATTCTGACAAAAATAAGTCAAAATGGTTAATTTTGCATTTGCAGGTAAAAACGATTTTCTGTCTTGGAGGTTAGGCTTGGAACAGGTAGATATAAGTTCCACCTTAGTCATGGTGTATTCATCTGATGGCCTATTAAGTGAGTGGCAAGAGTAGTTTTCTGGAGTTTAGAGAAGGTTCAAAATCCATCTCGGCCTGCACCGGGGAATGGCTTTGATCTAAAATCTTTTAAATCTCAGGAGGCATAGCTGGGTAGTTGATATTTGATGTAGGTTCATTGCAACATTTTCATTTCAGATGTTCCAGTTTGGGGAGAAAAAAAAGCACCTTAATGTTAATCAGCTGAAGACCTGGAACCAAAATGATATAACTTCCAGGTCACTGCTGTAACTGTTGAGATTTAAGTTACTCTGTGACAGGATTGTCTTGGTATGAACTTCTGAGGCTGCTGCCTGACCTACTGATGTGTATAGTTAAAAGTCGCAAAACTATTCTCTATGTTTCACTGTGGTATTGTAACAAAACTTTATTTCTCAAATGGAGGCCTGGTAAACATGGGGATAACGTAGCATTATATTGTTTAAAGAACAGTTTTCAAGTTGCTGCAAAGTGGAGTCATTGAAAATTCAGAAATGATTTTTCTAATCAACCCAGACTTGGTAGAATAGTGAATATAGAATCACAAAATTGTTTGAGTTTGAAGGCACGTTAAAGATCATCAAGTTTCAAGCCCCTGCCATGGGCAGAGATACCTTCCACTAGACCAGGTTGATCAAAGCCCCATCCAGCCTGGCCTTGAACACTTCCAGGGAGGAGGCAGCCATGACTTCTCTGGGCATCTTGTTCTGGTGTCTTACCACGTTCATTGTGAAGAATTTATCAGCCTCTAAATCCTCCATCTCTCTTTACAACAAATACCAGTATTCCTACCTGATACACTTCGAATTTCAAATGAAATTGAGACTCGATTTGAAAAAGACCAGAAAGAAACTCCCAGATCACTCTGTTTGGGTGTATAAAATCATTGTCATTGAGTCAGAAACATAAGATGAAAACACTTCATGCATTACCTCCAAAGTCCTCAAGTTTTTTTCCCCTCAGATAACCAAAATCTGATGGAAGTCCAGTTCTCAGGAGTGTCCATGAGTCAAATTAGAGATTCCTCACTTTATTTATTCCTTGTATTTCTCAGTATGCAGCTGGTTTATTATGGATTAAAAGACTGACTACCCTCCACGTAAAGTTCTCAGCTGGAGCCAGTTCATAATTGCTTTATTTGCTAGACTCAGGACATGACTTTGATAGACAAACACAAATACAGAATTAGACCTCTATCCTACTGTCTTCCTTAGAAATGTATACAAGAAAGGGAAGGTGGAACTCTCTTATCTTTGAACTGAGTAAATAACTGGAGCTTTTGAAATGTGATGCATACTGGAAACAGTAGCTGCCTACAGTTTTGTAAGCTATTCTGAAGGAAAGACACTTGTTACTCTGTATTTTAATTACAGACTGAGAACAGAGCTGTTCAGTGTCTGTTTAATGATCAACTTGCCACTTTGCCCTCTAGTTATTTTAGTAATACTGCAATGTTGTAAATATTTTAAGTTGTTTCTAATTTAGACAGTGCGTATAACTTAATAATTAATGAAACATTATAGGTGATAAAAACAAGAGGTACTAGAACAATATTCCACTGTCTGAACAATATGTTTTCTCTACCGTAGGGGATATTTTCAGGTTTGAATATTAACGCCATTTCATCACTTCTGTGTTTCTTTCAAACACTTTAATATAATCAAATTAACAGGGTGAAAGGAATTGAAGTAATAGTGAAAGATTACATTAGAGAAGCCTAGGAAATACAATTTTCAAGAGACACAAATTTCTAAGAAATCATATCTGGTCACTTTGAACTTGCACTAATTATGACAATATGATAGTGAATTCAAAATAAAACATTTGTGTTTGGAGAGTAAATAAGGAACAAGATGTTATCTTTCAAAATACTTATTCATACTTCATTTTGGGTCTGGGTTTTAGAACGTGGCTGGGAGTACTGCTATCAGAAATTACAGAATTAGCTCCTTGAAGTCAGAATTGAAATGTGTGTGTATACGACATTACAACAGAGAAACTATTTGGTTTTGAAGGACTAACAGTATACCACTGGTACCATATTCATAAAAAATTTTGAATTACTTTATGACTGAGATGTTGGTTCTAGATTCAGAATTTAATCAGTTTGAAATTGTCATAGTTTGACCCCGGCAGGCAGCCAGGTGCCCACACAGCCACTCTCTCACCCCCTCTTCTCTGCTAGACAGGGGGAGAAAATATATCAAAGAGCTCAAGGTTTAAGATAAGGACAGGGAGATCACCTGCATATATCATTCTGGACAAAACAGACTCGATTTGGGGGAATTAGTTAGATTTATTAAAAGAACAAATCAAAGAAGAGTAGTGAAAAATAACCCCCCCAGATCTTAAAACAAAAACACCTTCCCTCCATCCCTCCCTTCTTCCGAGGATCAACATCAAGCCCAATTTATCTCCCTCCTCCCCACAAGTGGCACAGGGGGACAGGGAATGGAGGTTACAGTCAGTTCATCTGATGTGGGTTCCACTGCTTCTTCTTCCTTCAGGGAAGGACTCTGCACACTTTCCCTGGGCCATTGTGGGGTCCCTCTTACGGGAGACAGCCCATTTGTCCAACGTGAGTTGTCTCACCAAAGGGCAATTCATCACAATCTGCCCAATGCGAGACACCTCACAAGGGGCAGTCCTCCCCAACATGAGTTTGAGGTGCAGCTCTTCAGGGGAAACTGCTCTGACGTGAGTCCCCCACAACGTCACAAAAGTCCCACCAGCCAACCTGCTCCAGCGTGGGCATTCCTCTCTTCCTTGGGCTGCAGGTTCTGGCAGTAACCTCCTCCAGCACAGGCGTACCACAATCCACAGCCCTCTTCAGGCATCCACCTGCTATGGCGTGGGATCCTCTACCACACCCATGGGCTAGAGGGGGAAAACCTGCTGCACCATGGTCTTCACCACGGCCCAAGGGACTCTCTGCTCTGGCACCTGAAGCTCATCCTCCCCTCCTCTTCTTCACTAACCTTCACAGATTCTCACTCCTCCATCTCTCTGCCAGCTGTTGTGGCACAGTTCTTTTTCCCCGTTACTTAAATATGTTTTCACAGAGACGTTCCTCTCCATCATTTTACTGATAGTCTCAGCCTTGACCAGCAGCGGGTCCCTCTTTGGAGCTGCCTGGCACTGTCTCTGTCAGACTCAGGGGAAGCTTCTAGCAGCTTATTGAAGAAGCCACACCTATAGCTCCCCCACTGCCGAAATCCAACCAAGCAAACCCAATGTAGAAGTTAAATTTTTCACTTGAACCAAAGCTAGACCAGGCTGTTATAAACTGGCAAGCTTCCAGAAAAACTTACCATTTCCTTGCATTAGCCCACTGTAGATAATTTTATTAAATAGTAAGTCAGATGATCTCTTTTATCTTAAGTTTCCATTGATTAAAGAAGTAAGCACTACTGTGTATCCTCCAGAAGCCTTAGTTATGAAGATTTAAGTATGAAAATTATAAAGTTCTACTTTTAGTTAAGTAATACTGATGACAAAGATGAGTGTCTGACTACATGACAGTTAAAAATATACATGAATAGTGTCGCATTGTGAGTACCTTACTGCAAAGAACTAGCCTTTGGACATAAAGAGGATTCTGTTCCATGGCTCCTGTTACCTCAGGATACAATGGTAAAGGTCTGGTTAAAGTGATGTGAAAAACTGTAACCTTCCTACTTCTCCCACTTGCAAAATTAGTGTGAAAGGAAATTCTCTTTTTTATTTTGCAAATCTGATGTCATGGTACACTTCTGCAAAAGACAGACCTTTACGGAAGTCTTTACTATATTTATGTGGCTATACATGGAAATATATTATGTCTTTGACAGTGTACAATGCTTCAGTGACTATCTTAATCTTTTTTTAACTACAAATAAGTTTCCTTGAATCTCAGAAAGAAAAAGTGGAGACCATTGACTAGGAAATATTCAACATTTACACAACATCAAAAGCTGTTTGACACTGACAGTGGAACCTGTCATAGTCTCAAAGTTCAGTACTTAGTGGCATATCAAAATACATTTTGGTTTCATCACTGCAAGAGAAAATTTTTCATCTCATAAAATTATTTAAGTAATTTTGGAATCAATGGAGTAATGACAGTTTAAGATAACCAGTATTCTCTACTGAACTTCCAAGCTACAAGCCAGAAACTAGTAACAACATGTAGAAAAATCATCCACACAAGCCAAATACCAAAAGTAAGTGATTTTTCCCTTCTATTCATCTCTTGTTAGACTACATGAGAAATATTGCATCAGAATATAAGGAAAATGTTGAAAAATAGAGAGTTCAAGGGAGGATCATCAAGAGGCTTTGGAAGTTGGAGCACATTGTGTACGAGAAGAGAAAACTAAGGAGATCAAGTTGCAATTATCAACCAAAGAGGTTATGATGAAGATGGAGTTAGACTTTTCTAAGAGGTCTCCAGCAGAAGGGCAAAAGGTAATGGTCAAAACCCCCAGCAAGAGAAATTTCAGTAAAACATGTGCAAAAAGTCTTTGCATTGAAGGTGGTAAGACACTGGGACAGGCTGCCAAGAGAATCTGTGAAAGCTCCATCTTGGTACATATTCAGAACTCTCCTGGACAAGGTCTTGAGTGAATTCATCTAACTTTACAGTGACTCTGCTTTGAGAAAGTGATGGGACTAAATAATTACTACAATTCCCTTCCATTCTAAATTATTCTGTGATGCTACAATTCTATTCATTTTGACATCCAGTTAGAATTTAGAAAATATTTTCAAGATATCAGTGATACCTCATGGGTTATAGACGCTGAATTCTGCAAGCTTGAAGAAAATTGATAGTATATTCGAACATGATATCTTTAAATATAAGTTTGCAAATTTCTCCTTTTCTTGCAGCAGACTGTTTCTAGTGGTAAGCAGAATGGAAATTCATCAAAAGTTGAATAAAAACCCACAAAAAACCACAATGCTGAATTTAGTGGATTTTTTTACTTTCTATATTTTTGTTGAGTGACACTGTGGGAGGTATTGGATTAGTGTCAAGAGTCAGCAGAAACAGAATGAGGAAAAGGATAATATATTTCCTTATTTTACCAAAAGTAGTTCCCTTGGTCTCTCTGGTAAATTGCAGTGTTAGAAAAGCATTCTTTAAAAACAAAGTGGGAATGGATTTACACTGGAAACACACAAACCTGAAAAACTGTTTATTTTTATGTGTTCATTCAAGGATGTGTAAGTATTTATTTTATCATGGTGGGAATTTCTAAAGAGTGTGATGAGGACTGAGTTCTACTTACATCTGGGAGAAATCCAAATTAATTGAACTAGCTTCAGTGAATTTATTCTGGATTTGTAACAGTATACTTAAGAACAGAATTTGATCCTTTGTGTTTCTTACTAGCCAATGAAACTACATTTCTACTTTTTGTCCAGAAGTGAGGAAAAACTTGAGTAGAGTCAAAAAAGTACATAGCAGCTAACATCAGACCACCTGAACAAACAGCTGGAGACGTGGCTTAACCTCAGAGATCCTTCCCAGGTTTCACAGGACAAATATTACTTCTTTACAGTTCATCTGTAAGCTATATGGCATTACAAAAACTGGAGCATCAGAGATCAAATGGGGATTACTCAGCAGACAGATAAGTTTTTAAAGGGAAAGATGTACATATGCAGACATACATGAAATTATCACAAGGCAATTCTTTCAAAACTACAGTAAAATTTTTGTGAGAGTATAAAATTGGTTTTCACAACTCCATGACACTATTAAAGGTCCAAGGATGTAGGTCACACTAAGCGAAACAGCATACTTCTGCTTTCCTGGAAACATAATTAAAAAAAGGCTAATAATTCATAGCAAAGGGTCAAATTTTACAGTGAACATCTTGTCTATTTCCTTCCATTCCCTGAAGAATACAGAATCTTTCTTCTCTTAAGTCTCTCTGCATCTTCTTCTGAGTTATTCCTTAAATATTCTATGGAGAAAACTTAAGAGGACGGTGTTTTTTTTTCCTCTTTCCTACTTGAACATGCGAATGTGTTGTTTACAAATAAAATTCTGGGGCTGCTGCTGCACGTTTTCCGTTACAGAAAGGAGCAGCTTTAATAATTTCCAAGAAAGAAGACCTAGAAGAATGATCTCTCCTAATATTTCCCAACGTTTCTAATCTGACTACTGTTTTCCTGTAGAGACACTAGAGAAGCTTGTGACCTCCACAAAGTGATAGGATAGTTCACAGGAGGTCCTCAAAGAGAAGGAACTGCAAAAGATGAAAGACAAAATCTCAAAGCAAAAATGCCTTATCCCTGCTTGACAACCTATTTTCTGAAGTTCTTAGGCAGCATTGATGCCAGGCACGAGGAGAAAAGGAGGATGTTTTATCCCTTTCTAGCTCAGTTTTTTTGAGTGGAAAGCAACAAGGAAGACCACTAAGTGTTAAAACTATCACAACTGATTCCGATACAGCCACTGTTTTACCTTTATCTCACCTCAAGGAAGAACAGATCTCTGGCTTCTTTCCAGGAAGACCTTCATTCCTGAGATATGAACAAATTTCAGCTGACAAGGAGTCTGCTCCAGACCGCAAAGCAGCAGCCAAGCTCCTTGTTCACTGAGTGCCAAACTCAGGACTTTGACAGGGTATTTAACACAAGAATGAAAACCTGCAGAGCAAAGTGTTTTTCAATGTTAAACAGATCCACATCACCAAAGTCCAACTGCCGCTCTGTGGTCGAGTGTTCACAACGAGAAGTGGGACTACAGGCAGAAGCCAAACTGGAAATGGCAGCAGAAGGTAACTGAACCAGGAAAATAATGCCTTTCTAAACACTAAGAGAAGAAAAATTTTAAACCTCTAGAATTATTTATTTAAGTTACAGATGTTAAACACAATGAAAAAGGAAAATAAAACCCCATAAACTGGTAGTTTTCCAGTTCATCTGGAAGTGCTCCAGATGAATTTCCTTTAGGGGAAAAAGTAAAGATCTTTTACGGAACAGGAAAAGGAACTGATTAATGAATGAAGCTATCTTTTAAGAGGTAGAAAAATGTACAGGTGAAACAAAAAACTTGTAAAGGTCAAGACGAATTAGTCTGAAAAGTACACAATATTTGAGATGCAGAAACGCATACCTTTGTTTTGATTTCCATGATGCTTCATGGGACTTTAACCATCCCGACATCTGTTGGA
>NW_009696046.1:0-18379 GCF_000703405.1 Apaloderma vittatum
CACCACTCCGGCAGCAGCCCTGCAGAGCTTCAGCATATCTCAAGGGGGCCTACAAGAAGCTGGTGAGGGACTTTTTAGGATGCCAGTGATAGGACTAGAGGGAATGGATTAAAGCTTGAGATGGATCAGTTCGGATTGGACCTTAGGAAGAAGTTCTTCCCCATGAGGGTGGTGAGACACTGGCACAGGTTGCCCAGAGAGGGGGTGGAAGCACCATCCCTGGAAGTTTTTAAGGCCAGGCTGGATGGGGTTCTGAGCAGCCTCATCTAGTGGGGGATGTCCCTGCCCATGGCGGGGGGTTGGAAATAGATGATCTTTAAGGTCCTTTCCAACCCTGACAATTCTATGATTCTATAGGCCAGGCATTAAGCCCCCTTGACTGCCCACAACTGACCCTGAGCCGCCCGGTTCTCTTAGACCTGCAGCTGGCCCTGCAGAAGAGGACAGGTGAGGATAAAGCAGAAGTCATTTCAGTAATACAAGGAGGTCACCCATTTCCCAATGTCCTAGCAGCAAAGTCTGTATGGTGGTCATCCTGCAACAGCTTCACGTTCAGAAGGAGAGAGAACATGCAAGCCACAATTACCCAAGAAGTTAGTCGTAATCATAGAATGTTCTGGATTGGAAGGGACCTCTAGGGATCATCTAGTCCAGACCTCCTGCAAGGCAGGATCACCTAGGGCATAACACTGCAGCCATTCATTCCCAGCAAAACATTTTATCTCCTTAACTGTCAAGAAACATTACACGTCCTCAAACAGTACTGTGCAACTTAGCAAGAGTTAAAAATTAACCGGAAAAGCAGATGTTTTTTCCACTGATTAAATTTGAGTGAAAAAAATCTTTATTCGTCACTATTATGAACAGACAAGAAAAATCCCATTTCATGCTTATGATTGTGGTTTGATGTAAAACAATGATTTTTGTTCCACTTGAGTTTAAAACAGATTTGGTTTATATTTTTTGTTCATAAACAAGGAAAAGAGAAAAGCATTTTAAGACAAAGCAAAATGAAAATCGCTTCTCTTCAAAATGGTGATTTAACCTGAAATTTTTCAGGTAGCTTCATCTCAGAGGAAAAGCCAGTTTCTTATTCAAAGGCAGCATTTCCCTGTGGAATTTTTCACTAAAATTACTCCACTGCCAACACCACAGGACTCTGTATCTCTTAGCTCACTCTACATGGGACTATCATACTACATACGCACACTTCCTCCAAATCCTTCTTCTGCTTTACACAAGACTCCTGTCTGTCCTATTTGTGTTCCTGTGTTGCTCAGCATTCTCTTCAGCACCAATACTTGCTCTGTTATTTGCATCCATTTCTTGACTCTCACCACACCCACCTACTGGCTCCTCTCTTCTCAGTAAAGCACCTCCCTCCTTGCTGGATCTCAAGTCAAGGGTCAGTCTTGGCAAGAAAAACAAGCAGCTCCTTGTCAGGAGAGCAGGGTTAGGTGTGCAGGAGTGTTCTTCTAGCAAGAAGGATACTTTCAAAATCTTTCACCCTTACAGTGGCTTGTGCCCATTTGGGAATTAGCTGGGTAGCTTTACAGATGAAGTGGAGGAACAAAAAGAGATTCTTAATCAGGTCTCTCCAAAACAGAGGCAAAACAAAAACCTAATTTCCTGCTATTGTTTAGGGCTCACAGCAGAAGATACAAATGCGATCTGGGCCCCCAGTGTCCTTGGCAGTGAGGAAAAGGCAATTCATGCACCATATGCTCCACAACCTACAGAGGCGAGACAAACAGCAAGTGAATGTGTCTCATCCCATTTTATAGGTGGCATAAAGCCAGGGAGTGACTTGCTGAAAGTTAACAGTCCAAGAGACTGAATGCAGCTCTCCTGGCTCTCAGCTCAGCTCCTAAATCACACTTTCTCTCCTCATTCAGAGTGTTCCTGGCAGAACAAAGGAATTTATGCCTCAAAGAGCAATCCTGTCTTAGGTAGGAGATGGATGATAAAAAACTTAAAAGTACTATTATATCATAGCTCAGGTAGAAAAATAGCCTTCCCACCATGAAACTGCAGCATTTTTTTTCACACTTCCTGTTGAACTTGTACTTCCCAGTGAAAGAGTGGGGGGTTTTCAACTTCAGCATAATTAGAAAGTGATGGAAAACTAAAAACTCAAGAAAGTGACTCCTTTGTGGCATCCAGTCAGACCTCCTGTCTCAAGAGGATGGAAAGGACCCTACAAGCCTCTCAATTGGAATTCTGATCATAGAAAAAATGTCCAGCTTCTCAGCTGGACATTACTAAAAAAATCAGTTATAATGGCAATAAAAAGTCAAGGTTATTTGCCTTGGCAACTGAAATATTCCCTGCTTTGTCAGCATACTTTAGCTGTATCCAAAGCAACTACCGTAACTTTTGCAATGACACCTGTCCTTGGCTTGCCTAAGGAGACTGTTCATTGCATTCTAAAAGCTGCTGAATTCTTTTTTTTTTAATTCCTCGTTTTTCCTCTCTCTTCAGTACTTATCTTCCCCAGAATTGTAGTCTTCAAGACAAGCAATAATATTTCATAGAATCGTAGAAAGATTTGGGTTGGTATGGTCCTTAAATATCATCTAGTTCCAACCCCCTTGCCATGGACATGGACACTATCCACTAGACAGGTTGCCCAAAGCCCCATCTGAGCTGGCCTTGAACCCTTCCGTGAAGGAGGCATCCACAGCTTCTCTGAGTAACCACCAACCACACAAGTAAAGAATTTATTCCTAACATCTAATCTAAATCTACCCTCTTTCAGTTTAGAACTGTTAGCCCTTGTCCTCTCACTACACATCTTGATAGAGAGTTCCTCCCCAGCCTTCCTGTAGCCCCCTTCAAGTACTGGAAGGCCGCTCTAAGGTCTCCCTGGAGCCTTTTCTTCTCCAGGCTGAACAGCCCCAGCTCCCCAAGTCTGTCCTCATAGGGGAGGTGCTTCAGGCTCCGATCATTTCCATGGCCCTCCTCTGGACTCACTCCAACAGGTCCATGTCCTTCTTGTGTTGGGGGCCCCAGAGCTGGATGCAGCATTGCAGGTGGGGTTTCACAAGAGCAGAGGTCAAGAATCTCCTCTCTCTACCTGCTGGCCATGCCTCTCTTGATGCAGCCCAGGATGCAACTGGCTTTCTGGACTGCGAGTGTACATCAATGGCTCATATTCAGTTTTTCATCCACCAATATCTCTAAGTCCTTCTCCACAGGGCTACTCTCAATCCACTTATTGTCCAGCCTGTATTTGTGCATGGAATTGCCCCGACTGAGGTGCAGGACCTGACACTTGGCCTTGCTGAGCCTCACAAGGTTCACACAGGCCCATCTCCAGCCTGTCAGGGTACCTCTGGATGACATCCCTCCAGTGTGTTGACTACACCACTCCGACTGGTTTTGTCCACAAACTTGCTGAGGGTGCACTCAACCCCATTGTCCCTGTTGCCAACAGCACTGGTCCCAGTACTGACCCCTGACAAATACCACTCATCACCAGCCTTTGTCAAATCACGCAAAGAATTTAGATGAAAATTTGTCTTGTTTTTCTTTTCAGTTCTCAGAAAACTGATTTGGTTTGAAATTTGCATTATTTTAAAATTACGATTTGAAAGAAGTATCTTTTAAACAAAGCAATTTATCGCTTTAAAAAAATATATGTATCCTTCCAAATGAGCTCTACTTTTAAGTTCCATTTATTATAAACCAGAACACTTTGGTCAAAGCCACCTAAAATTTTGTATGTATTTTATGTGTGCATATATACAGACATAGGTATGAAATCAGCTTTCATCAAAAGCCTGCAGAACCATTAGAAGCACTTTCTGTCAATCATTTCTGAAGGAAGAAAGCACTGAATACAAACCAGCAATAGAAATTGCACAAAAAAGTGCACAAAAAAAAACACTGAATACAAACCAAGCTGCTTGCAAGTAAACCCACATTTTTATGTGTTAGAAAGGAAGCAGGAAGCCTCTGCAAAATTTAGAAGTTATTGGCAGGTATATGGTGTCATTTTCATGTAAGCCTCCGTCTGAAGGTAGAAAGAGAGATGAAGATAAACAATCAGCAACTCAGGTTACAATAACTTATGCCTTTTTAATTTAGCATGAATACAGAGATCAGGGAGGTAGACAAGTTGGACAGCCTTGTGAGATGTAGATTGGGAGGATTTTTATGCCTTTTGCAACGTAACAGCTTCCAACCAAACTGTAATTGCAAACACTTTCGCTGGAAAAATTGAATATGGGAGCCCATCTGGATTTGTTGATTGAATCCTAAGCCTCATCCATTGCCAATGAAACTCTGAAGAATTTTGCTATTAGTTTTCTCTGGGGGCTAAATCGAGCTCTAAATCTTTCAGAAATACTTGTTTCGAGATGAAGATCTACCTGAGGGGACATCGTCAGCTTGGTTTAGGCATCGTAACAGACATAAGTCTTCCGAACCCAAACCTTGCCTCCAAAACTTTATCCTTAAGCCCCCCCCTAAACATTTGTACATTTTCATGAGTTAAAGCAGAAGCTATCTGGAGAAAGGAGTGGGTGTGGAAATTACTCCATCTCCCTCAGCTACAACCACAGAGCTGGAGCATACGCGACGCTGATGAGACAGAACAAGAAACTTGCAGCATGCACAGGCCCTGGCCACAGTGGGATCTCCACACTATAGGCAAAGCAACTGTATTCCCCTTAGATTACCCTGGTTTAGAGGAAACAGACTGTGAAATAGAAACAAATAGACTTTTCCCAAACCTTTCAGACTTCCAAGGCACACGAGGCCCCCCCCAATCTTTCAGTCCAGTAGACAGCAGTGCTTCCTCAGAAAGGAAGATTGTGAAAGGCAGCACCTGCAAGTAGTGAAGAAAATGTATAGACCTTGCCTTATCTATTTTTTTTTTGACATCTACAGTGAAGACGTCTCCGTCTCAGATGGAAACAGAGACCACTTCAGATCCCCTTTGTAGTCCAGGACAGGCACTTCTGCAGTGCCATTCAGCTGCCTATATATTTAGAGGTCTACTTTAGGAGAAGAGAAAATGAGCTTCTGATATGGCTATTGTCCTCTCTCTAATATAAAGAGAGTCCAAGCAACCCACTCTAACTGCAGGCATCCACGCTGGGTCAGATGAACTGTGCTTAAAAGCAGCATGTAGGGTTAAGCAGCAGCATGCACAGTTAAGCTCTTTTGGTTTTCCTTTTAATAAGGGGGACTGTAAAGTACTGTCAAGATAACGATTTCTCCCCATCTAGTGGTGGGATTGCATTTTAAAATGTCCCACCCATCTCAACTGACTGCATTTTGAAACTGGTGAAGGTTGAAAATAGCACCACTGCTCAGCAAGATCCCAAAAAACTATGACTGTGATTAATGCAAGTCCCGTAAACCAGGCCTCAGAGACTGGAAACAGTCCTCACTTCGCAGTTCTTTCCTCTAGCCTCCAGACCACGCTACCTCTGCTTTCAAAAGTGTTTAAAATACATAAAAGAGATAAGCCTACGATACTAGTCATTAGATTACTTATTTATAGATAGGGTGCTAGGAATTGCCTCTCCACGACTCTGGCTTATGACTATTTTTAGCACTCGTAAAGAGCTTTGTTACTCATCTGTAGAAACTGCCATTGATATGTCACATCTGCTTCATAGTCAACTCGTCTTTTAACTGTTTCAACAACTGCAAACAAAACAAGTTTAATTTCTGGACTTGGAACAGCTTTTGGGGCAATAACCCAGCTCTGAGTCAGTTTCTCAGCACTGTTTGGCTGAGCACCATGATTACATGTTTCTAAGCTAGTCCATGTCCATACTATACATGTGAAAGGTATACCATGTTCCTAAAGGACAAGCCTGAATTGCATTTTATTATGGACTACAGATTGCCAAGCTGTTCAGTGTAAGAGGGTATATCCTGTTTAATTCCAGAGATGTTCTTAGGGATTTTTCAAACTGGGCTTTCACAAGAATAGCTTTGTTGCCAAAACCAGAAGAAGTTCCCAGTGTACATTTCCTAAATGAATGTACCTACCTTGTATTCTTGTATCTATTTTTATACTGTATCTCTGACCCATACTTATTTTCCTTCTGGTTATTAAAGTCAATTGATTCAAACACAGCAAACCTGTTGAGAATCTAAGTAATGTTCTGTGAAGTGATTATCTTGAACTGAAACAGGCTTGAAAGGCCAAGCACATCCGGAGCAGAGAATTCAAAGAGCACACACAGACACACAAAATACATCTCATGCAGACTGTAAGCAATATACCAAAAGCCTATGACAAGGCTGAATGTGGAAAAACCTGTTACAAGGCTAACTGTCTTAAGATAACGCAGAATACAGATAATTAGTTATGAGTTTAAATAGGGTTTAACAAGTCAAAAATATTTTTAGTTACCTATCTTTCCTTTACCTCCCCACAGTGAATGGTATACTGCTGTAAGCAGAAACACTCATAGATAACCCCTTATCTTCCCAGTGAGTATGCACCAACAGTAAAGTCCCAATATACCATATAGTTAAGTATTTCCAAGATGCAGTCAGATGAATAGACAACTAGCTTAGTATTTTATCTTGTCATAATTCAACCTGGGCCTTCTCCAGCAAAGCTGTAAAAAGCTTGCTGCTAGTCTTACAATCTTTGTGTATTCTTCCCATTAACTCTTTTCCTGTTCCTCACCTAAAGAAGATCTTTGTAAACAAGTGACAGCACAATTGGTCCTAAATTTATCCTCTTTTCAGTTGACTCCAGCTCCACTCCAGACATGGGGTACCTAGCTCTCTTTTTCACATACTTTTTTACTTTTTTGCTGCTCTCCTGCTTCCTGACTAGAATCTGGGGACTAAGAGGAGAAAGGTTCTTTTCATAAGAATTAAATCGCATTTTTCTATCTAGGCATAGCCTTAAGTGAGAGAAGATTACAATGCTTTAGACAGCAGAGAAACACCATCCATTTCTAGGGCAGGGAAGGAATTACACTGTTGCATCATAATTGATGTGGGGTTAATTAAATCTTGTATATAATTTATTTCATCCTCTTTGGCTTTTCCTCCAAGAGTATGTCTCCGTTCCTTCAACTTCTATGCTGACAGACTTTTATTTATCTGGTTTTATAACAAAATAGATGGAAAAGAAATTACTGATCCTGGGTGTGAAATTGCCTTTGCCAAAAGTTAAATTCAAAATCAGAGCAAACAAAGCCTGCAGCTACTCCTTTGTCTCCCATGCCAACAGTAATAACCACTTTCAATAAAACTGAGCCTACCTTAAACTGAAGCAGAAGGTACCAGATCCTCAGCATAAATAAATCAGTGGAACTGAAAGCACTATATTAGCTGGCAAGTTTTGTTTCACCTTGAATCACTGTCCTTTATCATTCAAACCTGGGAACGTGTTGTGGAAATAAGGACTTACAAGTGCCCATACCAACATTTTTCTGAAGTGTTGCTTTCACACAATTTACAATAGCAACCCAGTCATCACAAACTCCTTCTGTATGCCTCTGAGCCATTGGAACACAGTAAAGAAAAAGCTTTCATATATTCCTCCACGTATTCATCCTTCGTAAAGTTTATTGCTGTTTTGAAAGAGGTCTGCATGCAGCAACAGGTAAAAGCCAGGGGGCTTGTCACAAATCTGCTTTGAATCGGAGGCTGAAAAGTTAGTGAAAAAGGACAACACAGGTACAGACATGGGGGGCAACATGGCAGTCACCACACTAAAACTGGTAGGAGCATATAAACCTGTCGTTAAACAGTACACCTGAGTTTGCTTCCCCACCATGGGTTTTCAATGCTCCTTTCAGCACAAAGCAATTTCTTCTAGCTAAGCTATCAGTCTGAAACTAGAAGAATTTCAGCTTACAACCTGGCTTTCACAAGATGCATTCTGGGGACCAGCAAAGTATCTGCAACATGGTAAATATCACAGAGCACCAGGCACCACAGATGTCTGTGAATACGTTGCCAGGTAAACAGTGCTTTTGAGCTGTACTCTGGATACTACACAATTAACTGTATAACAGATGTCTCTAAACGAGACAAACCACATTGACAGACCACTCTTCAAACCCAATGAGGTATAGCTGTCCCTAGAAGAAGACTACAGCCCTGCCAACTACAGTACACAGAAAGAACCTCTGCAGGATGGAAGAATCAGAAGGGTTTTAGCCAAAAAGACTGCAGAGAACACAACAATTGTCACAGGACCCAGATTCAAATGCTATTAAAACTCACTGCCTAAATTACTTGCTCCCCAATACTCAAAACCAATACACAACAGATATACCAGCCTCTCAGAAGTTGAATTTTAACCTCTGGAAACCCCCACACTGCGGAGAGTGTCTTCTAGAGACCATATGCTGGTTAGCTCAGTGGGTTGAGCACGGTGCTGACTGAAAACACTGTGGTCGCGGGTTTGATTCCCGCTCGGTCCCCATGTGTTGCCTGGTCTAGTCGAGAGGTGGCGTCCCTGCCCATGACAGCGGACATTAAATGATCTCTAAGGTCCCTCCCAACCTAGGCCATTCTATGATGATGATGATGATGACGAAAGAATGTGTATGGTTTAGGGTCAATATTTCTGATCTCTCCATGTTCCTTCACTAGAAAGACCTTACTCCAAGCCACTGCTTAAAATTACAGACACTAGTAGTGAAAGAGAAGGAAACTTGAACCAGCATGCGTATTCTCCAATGCATCTATTCAGACAGCCACCCACGGTTACAGATAAGTGTTCTCAAACCACAGGTTACTTACTACTTCAGAAGAGCCCTACGACACTACTCTTTTATCCACGTTTCTCCTCCCCTGCAAGCCAAATCATTGCTAATCACACAAAGCAGCCAGCAGCAAAGCCCACTCTTTCCTTCATCAACTCACATCAACCTTCATCACTCTCACAAACCTCCTTCCACACAAACCCTTTCCTACCCAAGTCCTTCACACAGACCCTCCTTCCCACACCCCATCCCTCCACTCAGCTAACATTTCGCCTCCAAGTATGTGGCATCACACATACATTTTCCCCTACCTTACCACGTATTTCACACCACGAAGAAACACTATTTCCTGGCCACAAGACCATTGTGCTCTTTAGCAAGCCATGCTTTCACTTGCGAGACCGAAACCCTCCTCATACTGTCACTTCTGTTACAGAATGAATTCCTGCGAGCATTAGTGACCAGTCCCCATGGAGCTCCCACCTTTGGGTCCCAGCTCTATGATTTCAAGAGAGCTAGTGATACTCTGAGGGAACTGTAGGGACAACAATGTATTTGAGAAATTAAAATCCTCAGCTGAAAAGGTACAAAGCATAAGCAGCAACATCAGCAGGCCTGAAACATGACTTGGAGGAATGATACTGATGCCGTGAAAAGGCCGAAATCAGAACTTAATAGCCTTGATGTCTATTAAGCAGGTATTCTTTACTGCAGCGCTGGGCACACCTGGGATAGCTCCAGCTGGTGTGTGCCCCGAGAAAGGCCACACGTACAGCTTTTATGCAGTTTAGATATACATATTCATGCAATTTCCCAGAACTCATTAACATGTTGCCGCCCACTCCCGCATGCATCTTTTGGTGGTCATCAGGGTCTCTGGTGGTCGTTTTAGTTCATCATGGTAGTCTTCATCAGGCTGTCCTGTTGATGGGCTCCATTCAGTTAACTCCTTGGCTTTGTTAAGAGACTCAAAGGCTGGCCTAGGCTCGTAATGGCCCTTGGGAGTCCTGAAGTATTCAGTCTTTGAAGATAAGAGCATCCTGGCCTTGGGGATAAGCTCTGCTTGTGGAATACCCGTCTCACACCTCCATTGTCCCACTAATTCTGTTTGGTAAGAGCATCCTCAGTCTTTTACATACCAGCTAAAACTACAGTTCTGGCTCTAACTATGGCTCCGGCTAAAACCGTGGCTTCAATACTAAATTAGGAAAAAAAAAAAGACAGAAAGATGAGCCCCACCAAAAGGCAGAAGTAACCATGGCTCTTCTACCATCCTTATCAGCAGTGCCCTACAACTGGGCCAAGAGGAGAGAAGCAGCTCTGTGCTGAGGGTCTGTAACAGAGGCAGACCTTCACACCAGACACCGCAGCTCACCCCAAAGGCCCACAGCAATGCCTACGTGCCAGGGGCTTCACACCTGACTGCTAACACCAGCTCTTTTCCCTGTAACTATCAGGCATTGTCACTACGTGAGAAATCCAGAGCAAAGATAAAGCAAAAGCTTGATTGCCACTCCTAAGCCAAGCAGTCTCTTCTAACACCCTCTTGGTCAAAGCACCCAAACAACTCTATAGAAAAAATAAATAAATAGATTAAACGCATTATTGCCAACAACACTATTGTGCGGGGGCATAAATCATTGAGGCACTAAATGTGAATCATAACCCACATCTGATAAAATTATATTAGAAATTAACAAGTAAATCATTTGGTCCTCAAAAAAGATAGGAAATGTCATTCTGTAACTTTTTGCCTGAATGGTTATTCTATCCTTGACTGGCTAGCTTTAAAAAAAAAAAGAAAAAATTTTTAAAAATTTAAAAAGCTGAATTTTTCCCCTTACAGTTTTCCCAGTAAAACCAGAGATAAACCCTCTTCTCTTCAAGATGCTTTTCAGCTAAAATAGTGATGGAAGGACCACACAGGTCTGTAAAATATATGGGTATTGGCTGAGAAATCAATGTCAACCTTTCATGCCCTTTGTAAAGGGAGAGTCTAAATAGCCCTTAATCAAATTTCAGGCACAGAGAGTATGTGGACAGTGGCAAATCTCCACTTAGTTGCCTCAGAATAAACAACTCTGGACAGTCAGGCTTCTTGCCAGACTTTGTGGCAGCCAGCCCCCATAGCTGGACAATTTCAGTGCATGACAGCCAACCTGGCTACATTCAAAACTTCAAGACAGGTGGCACAGAGGTCACAAGGACAACTCTTTCTATCATTTATCTTACAAATTTCAGATCACTCTGGTTTCCCATTTAAACATAGAACTTTCTGAAAATACAATGGGGTACTAGAGGTTTTAAGGTAAATCATGTGCTCTCTGGGCTTACAACGTCCTGCCAGCAGATGTACCCAAAGCCATTTCTACATGTCCTAGTGAATGCTGGTTCCCGACTAATGAAAAGAGCATTTGGATGCTAAAAGATATTATCTAGTGCAATTAAAAGACAGTCCACGACTCCACAATTTCTGTGCATAGCTCAGCAGATCTTCAGCAGACTGATCTATGTACACAGTTTAAATTCTTTCTCTTATATGAGTTATTCTCCTGGAAAAAAGTTTGAGCTTAATATTTGCTTTTGCTTTCTCTCAGAGGATACATATCCCTCAATAGCACCTGAACATCATCTTTAGTAGACACTGTATACATACACAAGAAGACCACTTCCTGCACAAAACAGGCTGGCAGCCTATTGTAACAACGCAAGCCTCCTGAATGCCGACACACTGGTAGCTGTTAAGTGAGTTTATCTTCCCTGAAGGGGTGGGAGAAGATTCTGTAGATGACATCCTAGGAAAACTTGGACCCATGGATCCAACCAGTCTATGTGAATAATATGGCATACTGTTCTGCAGACAGACTTAGGCAGTGACTAAAAAATATATGGTAAAAATTCCTGGGTTTGCCTCTGTACCTCTACAGTAACAGCATTGGTGAAAAAAACTTTGAATTCTTTCTGCTCTTGTATCAGCCAGTTCTTTTTCATTTGTGGATGGTTAGCAGGACTTTCATCTGAGCCCTGACAGTAATTATACAGTGCAAGCTGCAAGAGTTCTGATGGAGGCATATATAATTTTCAGCAAAACAGCAATCAGACTAAGTGTTTCAAGAACCTGCCTTCCTTTCCCCAAAACATATACTTTAACACAAAAAAGACAGTTCAGGCTAAAAAGAAATGACTGCGGTTTCCTTTTTTTAAAGAAGGGAGAGTGGGAAAGGGAGGGCGACATAGCAAGAAAAATAGTAATTCATTTGGTCATAGAACACTAGGACAATTTGTGAGTACTAAGTCTGAACAACACAAGTTGCACAATGAGAAAGATAAAATTAAATCTAGATCATTACATTCATATCTTGAAAATTATTAGATAAGTCAGTGACCAATGGCAGTGCTAGGAAGGCATAATAACACTTCACTGACCAGATGAGTTACTACAGCACTCTGAAGTACAGCGCTAGCAAACACAGCACCACAGGTGTTCTTGTTGACTCAGGGGTAATGATGTGTAATTGTAAGATACCACCTGACTGGAGCCCATCACTCTTTACTGTAACTTCCAAGATCCTCAGCAGAAAATGTATGGTTAATTCCTTTGTATGCTGAGAGGCACAACTTTAACTCTTTGCCTCTACTCCCATGGGTTAACAGCATAGGCAGCTGTAAACATCAGCTTGCTGCAAGTGCAGAGCACAGACTACAAATCAATAAAGATTGATACTATTATTATTTGAAACAATCAAATGTTCTTTTCAGGAAGAAGAGCAGCCACTCAGAATTCAATTGCGCTGAGGGAGAGTCACTAAGCACTAGACGCTGCTTGTAGGCACAGCTTTGAACACAGTGATGAGTATCCTGTACTCAGTGGCAGTCCTGTGAATGCTTGACAAAATATCCAGAGCTTCGTTTTACAGTGACGAGACTATAGCTGTTACCGGCTAGAGGAGCAAAGCTCCTGTACAGCAGCAGCAGATTTAAAACTCTTTGCGTTATTACAGTACGATAGCAAAGAGCTGGGCAATCCAAATATTGTTTATGCCTCACTCTCCTCACACTTCAATTGTATTTTGGAAGAGTCGACAGGAGAACAGTTGGATGTCTTTTATTTTTTTACTTCATAATTGCCTCCCATTACAAGACGTACTAAAAGAGGAAGAAGCAGGTTCTTAAAGAGCAGGAGTCAAGTCCTTAGCTAGCAAAAACAGACTGGCTTAAAATTGCAGTTTTCATCAGCTGAGGATCTAGTCACAGACTTTGATTTTTTTTTTTCCTTAACAAATGATGACCTAGACTCAAGGAACATACCACACAGCTGCTTTATGGAAGGCATGCAATTTGCAAACTATAGTGATAAATGCATATAACAAGACTTTGGGAAAACAAGTTTTTTCATATTTTCCCTCCTCAAAGAAAACAACTAAATACATCAGGCTGGCATCTCAGAAACTGGATGGATTCAAGGTACCACAAAGCACAGCCATTAGTGGTGCCCCTCACTAAAAGTGCTCACCAGCCAACAACGCTCAGTGTCCCCTTTGGGCACAGCCGAGCATGAGATTCTTTTGCAAAATCTGGCCCTAAAGTGTTTTGCACAAGCTTTGATGTAAAGTGATCTGTGCACCCAGCCAGACCACCGAATGCAAACAAAACTTTAAAGAAATGACACAAGGCATTTCTAATTCCCAACCAGCACCGACTTGCACAACGCTGGTAGCTCCAGGCTGAAAGCAACCACTTGAAGGGAGGTTGTAGTCAGGTGGGAGTCGGGCTCTTTTCCCTGACAGCACAAGAGGGCATGGCCTGAAACTTCGTCGGGGGAGGTTTAGGTTGGATCTCAGGAAGCACTTCCTCACGGAGAGGGTGCTCAGGCACTGGGATGCACTGCCCAGGGAAGGGCTGGAGTCACCATCCCTGGAGGTGTTTAAGGAGAGGCTGGATGTGGCACTTAGTGCCATGGTCTGGCCCACGTGGTGGTGTTGGATCACAAGCCGGACTTCATGATCTCAGAGGTCTTTTCCAGCCTCAACAATTCTGTGGTTTTGTGAAAGCAACAAGACCTGACATGTTCAGCCCTCTGCAGAAGCAGACCTCAGATTTGAAATGGCAAACCCTTGAAGCCTCCAAGGACCCTTGTGAAATGGTTGGCTTCAGTTTCATGGCTGTGAGTCCATACAACCATGCACAGCAGTCAGTCATGTCAGCAGTGCCCTTAATGCATTTATCAGCACAAAGACTGGCCAGGCCCTGATTTCTTCTCCCTTGCCCAGGCACACTCACTGGGAATTGACCTTGGCTCTTCCTGTGCTGCTATAGCCTACAAGGAGGATTATCTCACCTTTAAGCCATCAGAACAACACTTTCTTCCTAGCATGATAATGCTTGCAAAAAAAAACAAATCTAGACCAGCAAAGTGAGGAAAAGAGAGAAGTCAAAGCTGTGCCTTCTGGTGTTTGGGGCTGTAGCCTAGCACTGAAAAAGCAAATCAGGAAGGACTGAAAACAGCGTCATCCAATCCCCTTATGAAAATGCAGTATTGTCTACCCTGTGCATTTGTAAGGGGAGAACTATGTTTTGAAAGTGTTTGCATTTCCTAATTTCACGGGGTTAAAACACTCACTGTAAACATTAAGAGCATTATGCAACCTGCAAATGTAGTGTTTGTCTTCGGTTCTCTCTTATTTTCTGGTACATCCTTGTGCTCCTTACCTTAAGAGGTCAAAAATGTTTTTTACATACTCTGCTGTGCCTCACCCCAGGTGAGACGAACCTGATGGCTAAAAACTTGCTTTTGTCAGGAGTGCAGCATTTTCCAGAAGCATTTAAAACCTCGCCTCTTGCATTTAAATTCCAGATTTTCTGAAGCTGTTTCCTGTTGAATGAAATACTGCCCAACTTGGCACAAAATAGCACAGATCTAGCATTTAACAAGATGTCTGTGCATTTCTTTAAAGGTAAGATGACCAAAACTAACTACTGTCTGAGAGGTTACTGATATGGCAGAATAATGTATTAGGTATCACTGTAATTTTACTATGAAAATATAATTTATTTCCTGTCTAGATCAAACCTGAAGTCCGTTCTGATGTTCTGTCCCACTGGCAGCAGGCAGTACTAATGCTTCAAAGATGTAGGGGAAAAAAAACTCCAGGAAACAATAACCACTTTCTTCCATGCCTCAGAAAGGAGTTAACATGTCTCTGAAAAATACAGATGGAATAGTCTTCTATGTATTTCTCTCATATTTCATTTGTTTCAAGGTGTTTTTAACATCCATGCAAGTAGATAATTATTTTTGCCCTGCTAAGCTCTTATTCGCAGCAGGAAGCAACCACAGCATTAATTTTGTGGCATATGATGTTCATTAACCTTCTACCAGAATATCTATGCATCAGAGTTTGCTCTGTGTTACTATATTATTTTTTCCAAACATGCAAGCAGCTCAGTTCCCCTTTTAGAACTGTGGCTCTACACTTCATGAAGCTGCCTGTGATAACATCTGTCTCAATGTTCTACCCTCAGAGCAGATTGCAAATTCAGAGCTCAGGCAGGTAAAGAGAAACTTGGATTACTTTTGCCAATAGGCATTACTGTAGCCTAAATCCATGTCAAACTTCATCTCTCACAGTGCCACCAAGATGTTTAATTCCTACTGGAGTGTCTAGCAAACCTCAACAGCATTCACCAACTGAAACAAATTACCATGATCAGCTAAATTCCCTAGCTCACTCTGTCTTTCCTTCTCCACACTGCTAATGAGGATATAGAGCAGCACTGACTAGACCCACACATCAGCCTGCAGACTATTAAACAACCAGACACCTCTCCTTAACTGATCCAAGATCTCTGTTGTTTTACTATGTTGAAAGATGCCATGTTCTGTCTTCAGCTCATCCTTTTACCACAAGCAACTTAAGCAAGAAAAAACTCGACTACCACAGAGTGCTTTCGCCAGCAAATAGAGTCAAGCCATAAGTGGGGCTTATTCCTGTGGCTACCCAACTCTACCTTATCCCGTGACACAAGTATTTCAGAAGCCTATCCATGCAGAATAACTTTCTAGCACTGTGGTCCTAACACATTGTGCTTGCCAGAGATGTCATTGTTCTCAGCATCAGGATGTCAGCTGGTACGCATTCCTTCTGTAAGCATTCTCATCTGACTCAATGCCCAAAGCCATAGAGAAGCCCTTTGAAATCAGTTATTCTGTCAGACAGGTTAAAGCCCAGCACAAACAGCTGAGACCAAACTTACCTTGACCACCCTAGGCGGTCAACAGCATGATAATTCCCTGCCACTGTGGACTACAAGATGCAGGACAGGTCTACAGAGCAAGTAGAAAGCTGCAGCTAACACTCTGCAACAACAGGCCACTCACCCAAGGCTACAGGAAAGATAAACAAGAAAGAGAAGTAGGATATTTCTTAGCAGTGAAGGCCGGCTAAATAAAGTTACTAAACCTCAGCAATCTGATGTGGTGTGATTACCCTAGGATTTCCCTACTTCGCTGTTTTTCAAACCTTTTTTTTTAGTTTGGACATACATTTCCCTTCAAAACAATCATCTCCTGCCCTTAGTCATACAAGATTCCCCACTACCACAACATTCCTCCAAAATCACCATCCTCCCACTGTTTATTTTCTATAGACACATTTTGTGTTCCTAAAACCAGTCAACTTCCATGCACACAGAGTCGCTCTGCTCACTATTCTCTTACATTCTTAAGTGACAAAATGCTTCAAATTATCCTCCTTTTCCTTCAATGTGCCCTGTATTTCCCATACCTGAGGAATATATCCACTCTGCTATTTTGCCAGAATTGATCAGCCCTACTTTTATGTTAGCAACTTCTCTGCTCTGTTTTCAAGTGGGAATAATCACTTGCCTTGGTGGCCTTCAAAATCAGTACATTGCTAGCTCTTAAGCCTTTTGCTCTCCAAAGAACTCAAAATAATGTGGTGGTTGCAATCATACACAGCAAGAAACAAAAGCATGAAAAACCACTCAGAGGTACCTGTCAAACAGTGCAGACACAGTTAACTCAGTCTGCTCCCAGACCATTTTTTCACAGGATATCCTACAGATACTGAGTCTCTGTCAGAATAACAAGTACAAAGCACAGAATGAACCCAAGAAGGCAAGACTGAACGGCTGGTATGGGAGAGGGGAGATGACAGAGATGGGTTTTTTCCTGTCCTGTCTTAAGTATGAAGGGGTACGAGGCAGAAATTGTGATGCTTCTCACCAGAAAACAACAATGGCTCTGGTCAGTAGAAGACAGAGAAAGCCAAGTCAGGCGGAAGCCGCAAGAGCGGGCATCACCAGCACAGGCAAAAATCCAATACTGCGGCGGTCTTCGCATTGTAGAGACGTGAGGTAAGGGCAGAGCCTGGTGCTTGGGGGGTTTCTCCCTGCCTTTTTCAGTAATCCCAGCCCGGACCCGGCCAGCCCGGCCCCCTGGAGTCAGAGCGAGCTATTTGCGGCGCTGCCCGGCCCAGACCGCGGCCAGGAGAGGGAGCTCCCAGTTCGCCTCTCCGCCGCGCTCAGCCCCCGCCCGCCAAACTTCCCGAGGACTCCGAGGGAGGATTGCTCAACTAATTCCCACACAAGGGAGCTGCTGTGAGTGGGAAGGAGCTCGAACGCCGGGAGCTCGCTTCCTTCGCAAACGGGACGGGGCTTAGGGGCAAGAGTCAGCTCCTTGGCACTGGCAGGGGTGAAGCAGCAGCCCCTTGAAGAACACGTCTGTAGCTCCAGCCCGCCATGTGCTTTGGCCGCCCGCACCGTGTTCCTCTGTAGCCACTCTGCCTTACTGGCCCGCTGATTCCCCATGGGTCCTTAAGTCACTCAAAAAAAAAAAAAATTAAAATTAAAACAAAATAAAAAAAAAACAAACAACCAAAAACCCACAAGACTTTAGCTGTGCCATGCAATGCACTGCCCTCATTTAGGTAAGGTTTTGACATTGTTCTCTCTCAATCCTCCCTTGTTCAGCTGCTGGGACAAACTACTGGCTGCACATCTGAGGAGTGTCTTGGGTTTATTTGCCTCTGGAAAATGAGGCTGATGTAGGGAGAGTGCTGCAGAAGAAATCACTTTGTGCTGATGCCTGAAAACAGGCCCATGGCCAGAGAAGTTGAGCAACCTCTCTCATGACCTCCAAATACCATGACCCTTGGCCATCACTGCTGTCAAAGGAAGGAGCTGTGAGGAGAGACCATGAACAAGGGGGAGCGCTGCCTTGATGTGAACAGAGGGAAAAGTGCTTCACAACTGTGTGGGATCCCATAGCCTCACAACAGGGGATGAGCACCAATACCAGCACGTACCTAATAAACCTGGCTATATAAGGTTGGTGTTGCAAAGGCTGTCAAAGACAGTGTAGGGAGAAAAAGAACTGGGAAAAAAAGTCACTCCCCAATCACAGAGAAGTCGATATGGGAGCAAAGTTCTGCCATGATAGCCTATAATTAACCCAAAGAAGCCATTTCTGTTCAACTAATGATCAACAAAGCAGAACTAGAAATCAACCATGCAACAATTCAGAAAAAAACCAACTCTTGAGTTGTGAGCCTTTGATTTGACTTCAATTTTGGTCTGACTTTCAGTTCATATGAGTTGATAGAGATGCTATAAACAAGTATAATAGATTCAGAATTGTCAGAGTTGGAAGGGACCTTAAA
>NW_009696047.1:0-11637 GCF_000703405.1 Apaloderma vittatum
GGAGGGAATGTCTCATGAGCAGGTGCGTCCACGCGTTGTGATCATGGGCTGCACTAAGAGGAAACAATGTTGGGCTGCAAGGGGAGCCCTAAGGCTCTGCTGACTCCATCGCCTACCTACAGGTGTGTAACAGTCCCTTTATTTCAGGAGCTATTTACTGGCATCATTCAGGAAGCCGAGGACTGTGCCAAACCAAACAAATGTTTTCTGAAACTGGGTTTCAGTATTAAAAAAACCCAAAATGTACATTACCAGCATGTAGGTAGAAAGTCTCTCAAGTTGTGTCAGCAGCAAACCAGGAGTTGCTTCACACACCATCTCCTGCAGGTCCCACTTAAGACACAAGATGGAAATTCACTCTCTGGTTACATTCAGTTCTCAACTCAAAAGCTGAACCTGGCAAGTAAGGTACAGTTTTGCCTCCTTTTAAGAGATGTGTATGTCCATAAAAATAATTTCAGATATACTAAACAGCCATAATATAGTAACACACTTAATTACTACTAAATTTGGCTGAAGCTACAACAGCAATAATGAGGAGGAATGCTCTCTTGTACTGCACTGTGTTTAGGCCACCCAGATTAATTATGCAACTTTATCCCCTGTAAAAACAGAAGCATAAGAAAGAAATAAATCTTTATTCCCCACATAATCTTTAATCCACATTGTCTGGATTGGGATGGTATGTTTGAAAACATGCCTTATGTTTAAAAATGAGCTAAAATCAGTAATTTAGCAGAGCAGTTGTAATCAAGAAATGCAAGTGAGTGTCACTGCAAGTTCTAAATACAAGCATTTGTATCCATTAGAGATCAGGAAAAAAAACTTCAACAGACAAGGGATTTCTACTAGATGATGTTGTGACCAAATATACACCAACCCAGGAAGTCAATCCATGCCGGTTTTACATCTCCCTCTGACAGGGCTGACCTGCACTTTGCTGTGAAGGGATTAAAACTCTTTCTCATTGATTTCTTTGTATAGTTTTGAGTTTGTCCTATTAACAGGTTCTCTATCAGCTTCATAATGGAACAATGTGCTTACGGAGAGAACTGGTGGAGAATTTCTCTGTGAATTTATCAGGGTAATGGAAGCAAATGTGATGGACAGAAGGTTAAACAGACATAAGGCTAGAAGTCTGTCCTAGTTCAACCTCTTGTAGTACAGCGTGCCTTGAAAAACTAGTTAGCACCAATATTTGCCCTTATTATGAAAATCCTAATGAAGATTCTTCAGGAAAATACGTGCAAGGTTAATATTAAAGCTTCACATCAACAGTTCTTGTTTGTGGGAACAGATCCATGAGATCTCCCTTGCAGTCTGACGGATTCTATGATAGAAATCTTCTGCAGTCATATTTGATCTGTATATGAGTTTATTTCCCTTTCATCCTTTCCCTTGGATGAGTGCTCTGCAGCTGGAAGCTCATCAATCCATTTCAGTAAAAATGGAACAAAGTTAATGGCCAGAAAGCACCAGACACTGCACGTGTATTGCAAAGGTAACACAAGGCACGCTGCTGCTTCCCGTGTCCACCTTGGATGTATACCTACCATGGCCAAAACCCATCTGTCTTTTGTCACATTGTCTCCCATGTCTCCAACACAATCGTGATGTTGTTCCTACTTTCAACACTTTACTGTGGATACATCCAGCATGGTGTTGGTTTTTTTAATGAAAAAGTGGTGAAGCATTGGAATGGGCTGCCCAGAGAAGTGGTGGAGTCCCCATTCCTGGAGATGTTCAAAAAACAAGTAAATGTGGCACTTTGCGACGTGATTTAGTGGTCACAGTGGTGTTGGGTTGACAGTTGGACTCAATCATCTTAGACGTGTTTTCCAACCTTATTAACTCTATCATTCTTTACAGTATCTTCACCCTAATGGTTGCATTGGCATTTTAGGATAGGTTGCTGTACAGTCTCTGTGTTTGGAGAATCAATCTTGTTGGAGTACACTTCCCAGCCTTTTTTGTGCAAGGAAACAAGGGCCCAAGGGGAGCTGGGGTGGACCCATGGCCCCTGCTGGCCAGGCAGGTAGGCTGCAATGGCAGGGACTGGAGGAGGACCACACTGCAGAGAGCATCACGGTGTGGGTAACATCTTTCTGTACGATCAAGGCTAGCACAGCTGGGAGGGAGCTCAGTCTCTCCTGGTATGTGTCCCTCACAGAGCATCTCTCCATGACTTTGCTGTCCCTTTTCCGTCACAGTCCTCTCACCAAATGGCCAGTCCTGCACGTGCCCATCTCAGTGAGCCGTGAGGACACGCAAGATGCTCTGAGCATGTTCTCAGCCTCACTTGTGTGAGGATTTGAACAGCTGAATTTGCTTTGCTTTGTAGGGAGTGTATATTTTTCCCAAATATAGAAAAATTTCCATACATGAAAATCTGTGAAAAACTGCAGATGCATAAGAATTTTTTGTTCTGGACAACTCATAGAAAACAGAAAACATATCAATTAACTCAGCTGACCAGTCAGGCAATGGAAATTGAGAGCTTTCTGTAGTGATTACTCTAAGGAATGCTTGTTATGAGCAACCTAAGCAGCTCACCAGCTAAACTATGTCCATTAAGACAACTCCTCGAAAAGAACAGCTGAAAAAAAATAAACAAACAAAAGCCAATCAGTGAAGAAAAAACATCTGGCTATCTGCAATTTAAAAAAGAAAAAAATGAAGAAAGAACAAAACTGGTGCCTCACTTCTTCATTTGCTTTGAGACAGGCTGATCTTCCCTGTGTCTCACATTCTGCCGGTCAAAGCCTGTCTGAAACGTAGCTGATGGACTTCATTCCTTGAGCCTTGACTTGCTGATCTGGGCTGCAGCTAAACGGAAAGCGTTTATACAACACACACAAATAAACAAGCATTATTATCATCATTGCTATTATCGTCATTATTATCATCATTAACATTATTACTGCTATTAGCGCAATATCATTATCATTAACCAAACTGCCATTTATTTCTAGAGCTACAGCTTTCAGGAGCTACAGTCATGGGTTAGGGCTACACTGGAGTTGCCAAGTCTGTAGTGACCATCTCCGTTATTTATGGCCCCATTTCCAGCAGGGCTCAGCTCTGGAGGGATGGGATGTCAGTGGACATCAGCCTTCCTTCCCTGGCTCCCTGGAGAAACAATCATTTTGTATTTGACTTCAAAGTCAAGGGGACTCTAAATTTTGGTGGATGGATCGGGAATGATTTTTCCCATGAAAATCTCTCTGTAAATCCTTCACGCTGATGAACAGTATTTTAAATGTCCATGCTAATGGCAGCCCTTAATAAATCACCCAACGGCTGCACTAGCCAGAGCTGCAGCTGCCAACCTGCCCGCCTGTGGCCGAAAGTGTTTTACTGCCAGGTAAAGGCTTGTATGGCTGTATTTATGCGAGGAGACTATGGCACCCTGTGAGAAGTAAATCACCCATGTCTATACCACTCCCTTCTCCATCTTCTCTGAAAAGAAGTCGCAGGGTCCCAAGCACAGTGTCAGCCCCTGTCAGAGTAAAAAGTGTTTGGGGTCATCCAGCACCAAAATTAAACAGAGTAAGTCATATCATGCAAGAGAACTATGAAGATGAAGTCCTTCATCTCCTGCCGTCAGTTGTAGTCCAGGCTGAAGAACAAGTCTTTCCTTGAGGTCTGAGGTTTCACTGTGAAACAAACGAGGCAGTTGCCTTCATTTCCTTAGGGTTGTCCTTCACAATCTTCTTGGTGGGCTACGTGTTCACCGCTGATGGTTACCCAGCACACAGGGACTGAGGAACCTAGGAAGCCACGAGTGAAACCACCTACATTTAATTTCGCTGTGATTATAGCGGCATTTCTGGTTGCAAATGGCAGGTCTTTGGGATCAACAAATTAAAATGTGAGCTTTCTTGTCCGCGTTTCCCAAATTTGCCTTAGCCAAGCTGTTCAGTTTTAAACCAAAGGACATGAGCAAATGAAGTTGTTAACACACGGCAGGGTGTGACAGAGTCCTGGAGTCAGCGATACCCTGGAGGCTAAGCAACTTCAAAGTACCTCACATCTGCTACAGATTTATGTATGCATGTGGATATTTTCTGGAGAAAAGCTTATAAGCTTCTGTAAATCATGCATCTATGTCATAGAACTATAGACTGATAGGGTAGTTCCGGTTAGCGGGGACCTCCGACATCTCCAATCCAGCCACCAAGGATAGTTGGCTATGGGGTTGGACCAGATGGCTCAGTCATGTCTTAAAAAGCTCAAGACATTTCCCACATGATACATTGCTGTGCGAGCCTGCTCTTACTCTGAGGCTGTGTGTTGACAGCACGTGGCAAAGATCTACAACCAAAGAAACCGACAGGATCAATCTGTAGAGGTAGACCGTTGTTCTTGTCATCCTGAATCCTGTCAGGGGCTGGGACAGTAATTATAATGGGTGCAGCCAGGAGCACTCTCAGCGTGTTCTTGTTCTTCAGAGCAGGAAAACTAAAGGAATTGGGAACCTCGTGACTATGATCTATCACTGCAAGGCCCCATGACCTCCCTGAGCATCGCTGGCCTCCATCGTATCATCAGCATGACACAACTCATGTCTTGAGCCGTGACAGATGCTTAGGGTGTTCGTAGCCTTGAATGGAAGCACCGCAGAAGCACAGTACTACTGATACACTTTGGGGCAAAGACTGAATTTTCTTATGAAAACAGAGTCACAATATCAAGAAGAACCTGAAAGAAAGCAGAGAGGGAAACAGACAGGTTTTTCTACCTTGGTGGCCTGACCTGTCTTCACTTGCAAGTCACATACCTTCACAGACGAGTGTTTGACTCCATTTTATAGGACACGCACTAGCAGCAAAATAGTTTTCTCTATTAAATGCTGGGAATTTATATTTCTCTGCAAAACGCTTCAATAACATAAACCATCAGCTCAGAGAATATGTGACCAGGATACTTAACACCTTCCTCTTTCATCTTTATCAGAACTTTACGGCTCTCTCCTGCAGCTCTTAACAAAGTAGAAGAGGGCCGTGTGGTTCCTCCCTAATTTCTTTAGCATTTCGCAGTGGATGTTTATGAAGATAAAATGCAGAGGTGAAATCACCTACTTTACTCAAGGTAGTCTGCGTTTGAGAGGGCATTTAATTTATTTCTTTTCAGGGGCCCTGCCGGACATTTTCAACTACCAGATGTCTTTCATCCCAAAAGATCTTCAAAGGCACATCCAGCTGCACAGATACCTTCATCTTTGCTTGGCATGAGGTTCAGCAACTATTAAGTGATATCCCCAACCGATGGGACTGCTCAAGGCAGGAAGCAGAATCCTGTAGTGAACCCTACCAGAACTTGATTGGGCAGTTCAATTTTTTTCTCCAAAAGTTTAGATATTCTCTTTCCAGCATCTTCAAAAGGAGCTGTTGCCTTATTGGCAGAGTAACCTGTCAAACTCCCTCTTCTTACTTTAACAGGTTTGAAATAGGTCCTAGATGGACAGTAAACGGGGGTTTAAGTCTTTTTACTAATGTAAGATTTCTTTAACCCAGTTAGACAGCTGGTCAGACAAAAAGGCACCGTGGTCAGGATTTATGAAACCATCTGGGCTTTTCTGATAGGAGAACGTGGTTTTGGCCTGGATCTCAATTCAGGGACCTCTGTGGCTCTCCAGCTCAGAGTGTCGGGATGACGACTATTATAATAGACACCTCCGGTACCTGTGAGATAACTCAGCTGGACATATCATAATATCATATGATACCACATCGTATAATTTACCCAGATGATAGCTATGTGATCAAGCTCTACATTATTGCTTGGGGCGTAGTGTCTTCTTCTAGTAACTCAGTAATCAAGCATTTTTCTTCTGTACAGTGTCTTCCAATTGCATTGATCTTCTGATTGCAATTGATCATTCTGACAATCTTAAAAGTAGTTTCCAACCAAAACTATTCTGTAGGTATTTTATGTGTCCATTAATATCATGTGGATAGGATTGTGCTTATCCCAGCTAGCCCTCCTGTACATCTTTAATTAACTAAAGACATTTAAACATCTGGATACCAGCACACAGAGACACCAAAACCATGTAGAAAGGATTTAACGGTGTTCCTAAAACCTATTCCACAGTGCATTTTTTTAGACTTAAATTGTGATAATCAGGACATTTGCTGTCATTATGTAAACATCATGATGTATATTCATTGATGTGCGAATTAGAACAGACTTCGCTTGTGTTCAGGGTCTGCATTTCCACACTTCTAACATGGATATGTATCATTTTGCTGACTTTGCAAACTGGAATCATTTGTCACGTTTTGTTCTTGGTAATCACACAGGACTAAAAGGTTTGTGAGGCAGCCAGTGCGTAGATCACCAGTACTCAAAAAGAGGTTTTCTGCTTAGCAGCAGGCAGGCCAGCACCAGCCTATCAGATCTAAGACTTAGTTTTAAAGTAAAACATTTTTTATATATGTCAGATGAGTATATTTAATTTGGAAATACAGATAGGCGATAAATACGGAACTCCACGACATTTTATGACTTATTTTTTCCCATAAATGTATGCTGAAGGGGAATATGTTCTGATGCAGCATAATGTTTCTCTTTTTACTGACTTGTAGACAAAGGGCAAATATTTCACAGTTTAGAAAATCGTTCGTCCCGAACTTTTCCTTTAGTCGATCGAAGCGGAGTTCCTACGCTCATAACATCACTCATAGGTTCTGAGCTGCAATTCCTAAAATGATGAGCAAAGCAGAGCCAGAAATACCAAATGTGAACCAGTGGGCCATCAGTTTTACCCAGGGCACTCCAAAAGTCCAACGTTTCTCTTCTGTAAGGGAGTACAAGGAAAAGGAGTATATCTGCCAGAAAAGTCTTTGCCATAGGGTCCCCTAAACATTGGTGGATGTGTTAGGAACATAATTATTCCTTTAAAGGTTATATAGTAATTACATCTCTAATTTTGTTGGAACGTAGATTAATTCACTCTGCTGAGATCCGTGAGAAGAGAGAGATCCCTGGAGTTCCTTAAGAACTGTTGGAAGAATTTTAATTGTGAAAGATCAGGTGGAAATGTTTCTTCCTACAGAATAAATAAAATCATGAAAAGTTACTAGAGATTACTGTGCTCGTGTAGAAGTATATCAAATATTTGCCCCAAGAGCATTGCTTCGGTGGATATAAACGCAAAAAAGATACAAGTTTTTCTAAGCAGGTTGCACTGGCTGCATGCAAAGCCAAAAATACCAGTCCCAAATATCCTAATGAGCAAAATGGATATACTGGAAAAAAAGAAAGAATCTGGTTTTATGAGCAGTACAACTCCAATGTGCAAGATCAAGAAGATAAAATGGTAATCCAGATTAGGCAGTCCCATCTTTAAATTGACTACAATCCATCATTACCAATTGTCTCAGTATTCCAGTAAATTAGAAAAAATATTTCGTCATAGATAAATCTGTCTCTAGCAGTGAAGCCCATAACATTTGACCATGAAAAGTAAGAAAAAAAGTAAAAATATAAATATAAATTAAAAAAAAAAAAGTATCAATTCCAATTAACCTCCAGTGCACTTTTAAAACTTTTTCACTGAGCCAGCAAACTTTACAAGGAGAGAAAACTAGACAACACCTATTTAATTTCTTAAATTAAAGGAATGGTTTTCTTTCTTAAATGAACTTGAGAAATGCCCTGAAAGAGAAATCAGATGCTTTGACAGAACATTTTTCAAGACACGACCTATTGGATTTGAACCAGCATGTTACAAACACCCCAATCTCCAGTCCGCAGGGTAAAGGCTGAGCAGCCTAAGAATTTCCAAAGCCACATACAGAATGTTAACTTGTCGTGGGTGAAGCGAGAGAACTTTTGGCTGTTGATTGGTTTAGTTAGTTGCTTCATGCTTGTGCTTTTTTCTAGATAGCCTACTAGGACAACGGTCACGTGAAGCTGTTCCTGTCCTGGACTGGGGAAGAATGACAGGTAGGTCATTTCTGTTATATACAAAGAAAATGGTTTCCCTCAGCAATGGTAAGGAGCTTCCTTCTCCCTTTAAAAAAAAATAAAATAAAGAGTTGGCCGGGATTTCCCATGCATGAGAGAGTATAAAAAAGGAGTCGCTATTTCTAAAATATTTCAAGTAATTCTTCAGGCATACAGGTAACAATAAAAAAAAAATATGCTCAATCTGTTAATAATCTGTTTCTAATTGTATACGTATTTTGCAACACTGGACTTGCACAAAACATGTGTAAATGAAACAGCAATTAACCTTTAGTTCTGAGTTTTTTTCTTCTACCCATCGTGGGTCAGTTACCATAGAGATTACACCAACGTGATCTGCAGATGTGACTCAAACCCGGCTGGAGTCTCCACCTCAGCCACGTCTCAGTGTGGCACCAGGATAATTAAAAACCTGCTAGAACAGAAATGAAAGTTCATCTGAAATGCTAAGAAAAAAAGAAAAAAAATAAAAACACAAAAAAAAAGTTAAAAGGGCAATTGCTATGGGGGAAAAGACTTTGCAGCTTGGGGAAGAAAGACTCCTTTTGTCAAGAGATGTCTTGGCCAGACCCCAAGGGTGTCATCGGGGTGTTTGGTGTCTCATGTGGTTCAGATCAGGACCTGATCTCTTCACCAGCTGAACTCAAAGCATTTGGTACTTTATAGCTGCACCACACACCATCAACCACTTCCACCCCAGAGCAACTGGTTCCAGTTGCCTCTGCATATAGCTCTCTGTAACTGCCCAAAGAGCACACTGAAACACTAGAACAACTGTTCCAGTCAATGCCTTGTGAAGAATATATTCAAATTAGTTGGCAGGAGAGATCGTCTTTTCATGATGAGATTTTTTATTTCCTCAGGGGCTTTTCACCAGCCTGAAAAAGAGCAAAAAAGATTGTGGGAGTGTGGTGTAAGGAATCAAAGAGAAAGGAGACTTCCGGGTTTTGATCAGCCTCCTAATTTTAGGCATGGCTGCATTTTAGGTACCCTTCCAAAATTATCTATATAAGCATTCATGTACATTTCCCACAGAATTTGTGCAATGCCTTTTAAATGGAATAGCTTTGTGCACAGGCTTTTTTTAGGCATCATCCAAGAGGCTTCGTTAAAAGTCCTTTCTGCAATATGTTCCAAGGGAAATTTGGCTGCACGGCGTTCACCTTTGTGGCACGAATATTTCCTTGAGGTACGTCACCTGGGCTTCAGAGAGGGTGAAGAGGGTACAGAGTGCTTGGGAAACACACGTGGTCTTCTCCTCCGCAAAAGAAAGCACCAGCCTGAGCCATGTAGGATGTTGCCACATTTTTATGGAACTCCTTGCCATAAAGGTCATGTGGCACCACTCATGGTGTCATGTCACAAAATGCTTTGCAGGCTGAAGAACAGGTCAGAAACACAATCCACGTTGCCTGTCGTAGCCAGTGCTTCTAACAATTGCATTGCATTGCCTTGAAGTCAAAGCAGAAAAAAGGCTAAAGAGATAGAGCGTGGAAGAAAACAGGAGATTTTCACCTGAAATGTGAGCAAATTGAATCGATTAGACTGAGAGGCACAAAGCAGAATCTTGGAGAAAAAAGCCTGGTGTATTTGCCTTTCTTGGAAGAGAAGATGAGAAGACCGTGCACCAGAGTCCCAGAACTCCAGAAATGTTAATTGATGTCTTGAGGAGCAGGAGCCCATGGGGCATCCCTGGGATGACTTGGAACTTGGGTGATTTGCTTTGAGCCCATGGTTGCAGCCACCAGAAAGCAGCATGGAGAGGACTGAGCACGTGAAACCTAACGGTTCCCTCCTGGCTTTTGTTTCTGAGATGATGGCAGTACAAATTATTACGAATTACAGTTTGTAGAGTACTTGAGCAGCGTAAATCACTGTTTCTCTCTAAGCCCCGTTCATTACTGATGGTATCTTCCTCATGAAACTGAATGTTTTTATTCTGCTGGGCGAAGCGCATGGAAATTAATAACCAAATTAATAACCAATTAATAACGAAAGGAGAGGCACGTCTCTCTAACGGATCGAGGCAGTTCTCCTTCCCTTGGAAAGGAAGCTGGGAAGCTGTCCCAGCTGGAGCGGAGGTACACGACACGGGAGGCTGAATATCACTCGTGTGAGAAGAATGGAAAGGGCCGTTACTTCCACTTGTGCATGAAATCCTCATTCAGAACGTTTCAGCGCTATGGACAGGAAGGGTAAACCTGCCGCCTGGGATCACTTAATGAACATTGTAATTAGCAGTGCCAATTAACTAATTGTTAACCTGTCAGGAGATAGCGCGGAGGCAGCCAGCCGGCCTGCCTGGGGATGGGGAGCCTTGCAGAGTGTCGGGGCTCCTTTTCCCCATGGTTTGAAACTGGTGGCTCCATGTTTTTCCTAATACTTCTGTCTTAAATGGAATACCGGCGCTGCCTTGAAAGCCATCCAGCGTAGCAGTCAGAAACCAGCAGTTTGACAAGCCAGGCAGAGGGGTTTTTTTATTCCTTCCTCCTACAGAACAAAACCTCAAGGGAATTGAGATCCTAAGGGGGAAAGTTTGGCTTTTTTGGTCCCCAGCTACCCGCACTGTTTGACCCATCTCTTCAGAGCAGTCTTTGCTGCTCCTGGCACTGCATCCCTCCCAAAGCGCTGCCGGCTTTGGCAGTCTGGAGGTCTCTGTCTGAAAATCTTACGTTTCTTTAGATGCCAGTAGTCCCTCAGCACTTCTGTGAGGTATTCCAGTAGTTTTGGAGTCCCCGTTTCCATGTTACAGAAAAAATGCAGCTGCTTTCCAAAACCACTTGCAAGCAGCAAGATGTATGTTAGGGTTGGACTAGATGTTCCTTGAGGTCCCTTCCAACTTGATATTCTGTGATTCTATGACATTGAGAAGCAAAGAAAAGGAAAGAAAACTTAGAATGCAGTCTAGATTGTTAATTACAGTCCCTGAGCCAGCTTTATTTAGATTATTTCTACCTTGCTAACACCGTGCAATGGAATGGACTAACATTGAGTTTAAATTTGTCAGACATTCAGTGGTACAAAAGACTAAAATCACCATCCCAGAATGTTCAATACTTTTTGATACGCTGAATCTAGTTCTAATTACATGGCAGGGTTATTTGTAGTCTGCGGAATTCAGCATAGCATACAGAAACCTGAGCTGGCTTTAAAATAAACTACCTTGCATACCAAAAATAACTTAGCTGTGGCAATACAGGTCTCCACTTCAGTTAATTTACACTTTACCTGGGCAATCCTTGCTGCAATGAGATCTCTCTTTCTGATGCAGCACTTAGAAGAAAAAAAAAAAAAGTAAAAATTGAAATTTGCAGTCCCAAAGATGCCCTTTTTTTGACTTGTTCTTAGGGATAAGGCAATATTAATGAGTTTTACGGAGTTTAGAATTCTTATCTGCCCTTCAACATCACTATATTTCTTATATTAGGAGCTTCTATTAGGGAATGCACATCATGATGTTATCTGATTTTTACCCCACAATAACAATAAAACAAAAGTCCAGACCACCTAACTGTGTGCCAAGAGCACATCGTTACGTGTCTTTCCTATTTTTTCTGTGTAAGACTGAGATTCTTTCATGGCCTAAAGTACTTTTTGCAGCTTATCTAGCTTCAAATGTGCTTTGAAATACAAACCTACGGTTTCTCAGTAATGATTCTTTCA
>NW_009696047.1:11648-22651 GCF_000703405.1 Apaloderma vittatum
CTTCCGATCATTTTTAGGAAATCAAAACCAAAAAGCACATTTGAATGGCAACTTGGGGTCATGGGCCCATGCAGAGGAATTCTCAGCTGGGCTTTCAGGAGGTACAAATGGCAGCGAAAAGAGAGAGCAGCTGCTCCAGGTTGTAAGTTATACTTGGAGGACAAGAAAGTAGGAAATGGCATCAGCACACTTATTCAAGGGTGAATGATTTGATAAGAAAGAGGCTGTAGGAAGGAGAAGCAGCAAAGTTTAATACAAAGGATTATGAAGGGGTAGAATTATTTTAAGTTTTTCTTTGCACTTTGAGCATCTTAGACCTGGAGATCACAAGGTCTTTGAGAAAACAGAGATTTTTGCTCCTCATTCGTATTCAGAAAAGGCGAGCAGACACATTTCATTTGCCTGGGATTGCACAACTAATCACAAAGGCAGAAGAAGAACCCAGTAAAGAATCCATATTAAAGTCACCAAGTGTGAGGGAGCTGGGGAGCTCCTGACCCTAGAACTGGTGTTTTGCACTTCACTGTCTCTCTCTCCATTCACTCCAAAGCCTTTATTTTCCTGAAAATATTAGCTGCTAGTTGAGAAGCAGCAAAAAGCAAGCTTGAAGTGATTGACAGGGGTTTCAGAGGAGCATTTTGTGGGGTTCTTAGAGTGGGGTTCTTCTGGAAATATTTACAGATATTCTAAGTACAAGTTGTCAAAGGTCAGATAATAGATGATGAGTGTTGGTTAAATAAAATGAATACGTAAGCACTAAACAACTTCAGGTATCCAGACTTTAAACTTCCGTTCACGGCTTGAATGCAAAGCAATCCCAAAAAAAGTGCATTTTTAAGTGGAAAATTGAACAACATCCTTTGTAGCTAACTTCTTCATTAAGTTTTCCTCGTTCTTCTTTTGAGCTTCCCGGTCCACTAGATTGCGCAAAGTTAAGCTTACAGTGCAGCAGGACTGAACAGTCTGTATTTTCATATTCTTCCCTGACTGTCAAGGTCAATCTCCTAATCAGTTCATTTTTCTTCAGAGATCCACAAGGGTTGATTACCCCAAGGGCATCACTAATTAATATTCAGGGTTGAAATAGAAGACAGTTAAGCTTGGTGCTAATTAAAGCCGGAAACTTCCATCCCCAGAAGGCCACAATGAAGTCAGTTTTAGTGTTAGAATGTGTTTTGCGCCACCTTTTTTTTTTTTCCCCACCTTTTTTTTTTCCCCGCCTTGTACCATTTCAGAAATTTCTTTGGGAATTAAACATGCCAGACTTTTTCTCTGTCCAATTTAACAGGCTGAGACACATTTGGTTAGCTTTAAAAACCTCGGCTATGACTTCAAAGGTCATCAGAGGCTTTACACATCTTTTTCTTTACGCAGGCTGGAGAGACATTTGTGAACATCTAGCCAACTCCACGTCTGAAAGCACGCAGGCTGCTTCCTCCTGCAACTTCATCCTTTGCGGGAGATCTTGAAGGAGTTTGGAGGATCGGAGGACTTCTCTTCAGCCTCCCCTAAGCAACGCTGGTTGTAAAATCAGTGAGAAGACTGCCACCTATTTAAATGGGCTTCAGATTGCACCTTACAAAGACATGAAAAGTGAAAGTTTTTGTATGTGCCTAGTGTATATTCATATTTTCAGACATCATTACCCTATGGAGTTCCTGCCATTCTTCATTTACCCCAGATACACAGAATAATTACTCTTGATACACTTCAAGAATTATCAATAGCCTATTAACTTGTCATTTCCAGGTCTATACACTGGGCTCTGCATCCCGCTCCGTGTCACTGACATTTGATGTCTTGCTATTTGCTTTTCTTGATAGGGCCAGAGTCTCAGAGGGACAAAGGATGGGAAGTAATATGCTGCACCCATTAAAATTAATTGCATGCAAACATTAGGAACCAGCCACCCATTTCAGTCATGAAATATGGATAAGGATTTGCTGAAAGCCATTTATATTAAATTACTTTTATGATAATATTTAACTTTTTTAGTATTAAATATTTAGTGCCCTTTTTCTTCTCCGATGTGATGAACCTTCAAGCTCCTGTATTTTTGACAGAAATACAAAAAGTAGATCACTATTACCTTCTGTGCTTGTCTTTGAACCTACAAGGTGATTCTTGAGAGCAGGGATAGACAAATAGGCCAGGGCCATGAGCATGAGGCAGCACTGGACTAAGTACCAACCAGATCAGATTGGGATAGGACACATGTTCTTTGTATGCATCCACCCTTCCTCAGAAGATCTGGAAGGACATCATTGACTTGCATCAAGTTAGCCTGCACAGCCCAGGTGAAAGGTGAATATCTCCCATCTCTGTGACTCTTCTGTCACCAGAGGAACCCTTTTCCTGACAGCGCGTCGGCGATTGCCAGGCACGGTTCAGATGGCAGCTCTCTCTGTTCCACCTGGCTCTGCTAATCAGAGAGTCATGGAATCATTTAGGTTGGAAAAGACCTTTTAAGATCACCAAATCCAACCTTGATTGATTAATCCAGCACTGCCAGTTCCACCACTGAACCATGTCCCCGAGCACCACATCTACACGGCTTTTAAATCCCTGCAGGGATGGGGACACCATCACTTCCCTGGGCAGCCTGTGCCAGGGCTGGACAACCCTTTTGATGAAGATGTTTTTCCTAATACCCAAACTGAACCTCCCCTGGCACAACTTGAGGCCATTTCCTCTTGTCCTATCGCTTGTTACTTGATGCTTGTTAATATGATGATCAAAACCAATAGCTTGTATTATATTTCACTAACAGCAAAAGAGATGCTTCAGCTGCTCATAAGGGAAAGACTAGAGTGCGATCAGCATTTATGGTGTTGAAATATTGGCCTCTGAACAGCCTGGAGCGATAACACGGTACACAGAAAAGCACCCAGCTGCTGGTCGTGAACAGAATCTCAAGTGAAAGACCATGCAAATAAACCCCAGCTTATCACTGGCAGTATCAAAGATTACAGAAAGCACAATCACTGTGCTACACAAAGCTGCTCAGTCTGGGGCTGCAGAGGAATTAACCGCAGGAATATGAACTGACTGGCGAAGCTGACGGTGCTTTCCCGCTTGCTAGAGGAATGCATTTGCCGGGGTGGTTGAAGAGCTGGCCAGAGAAGGCCTGTGGCAAATATTTCATATCATTGATAGACATCTACGCTTAGTTCACATTTAATTTCACTTAAATTAGAAAGCGCTGTAGAGTGTCGAAATACTGAATTAATATCTATAGGTGTTTACCAGCGTTAACAGCAAGCAACCGTGGGGAGCATCTGTCTTGTGAATAGAATCTGGGACTGTGAAATTAGAGGTCGAATGGGACTCAGCCTGGGTAAAGCCAGCTCAGAGTGGAGTCTGTCTATTTGGTGTCTTTCAGCCAAGACAGAATGCCTCCAGCCACGTAGGACAAGTCGGCTGAAAGCTCTCCTTGAGCCTCGAAGAGAAGCCACTTCTGTTGCTTGAGTTGGGATAATTTGGCCCTTCCCCATGCACTCACAGTAAAATGAATTATCGGACTTCCTCTTGCGTCCAAAGACAAGGAAAATCTGGATATCGCTTTAATGAGCGCTGCAGTATCTTTCTGGAAGCATCCAGCATCCAGTTTCTTCATTTGCTCAAGGGCTTCAGGGGGAGTTTAGGCATAAGTCACTGTCAGCAAAATCAGAGGAACAGCTCTGTTTCTCTTTGCCTTATTCAACCAAAGCTCATGGAGGAAAAACAAGTGGTTGAAGCTGAATTCAAGCAAGCCAAGTGACAGAATGCGCTGCTGATGGAGTTTGCAGTTACGGTGCAGGCACCTTAGGCTACTGCTGTAAAATCCCATTTGGTCAGTGCTGTGCATAGGTACAGAGAGTTCCTTGGTCTCTGATGGCAAACTCTCACAGCGTTTCATAGAACGATCCAGCTAGTGAAGAAGGCCACAGTACATCAGCTCAGCTACAGGGGTTATGGTAAATGCACCTACAAGTCTTCAGCTTAGGTTCCCAGAGGACATGGAATTGAGTTCTTAGTCTCGATCTCTGTCCTTAACATGTTCAATGGCTTGAGGCCAAAAGGAGCTAGGAGCTAGGCACCCAGAAAATGAGAAACACACACATGCTGTGTTTGAAAAAAATGGTTTAAATGCCTTGCCAACTTCCTAATAGAAATCTCCTATGAAGGTTTTTTTCACAATAGCTAGAAAAATGGAGAAGCAAGCATAAAATCAGAAGAGTTTCCTTTTCTCTCTGACGCTCCATGTCTTATTGACTGCACGTTGTTTAACATCTCCGATGTACAGCAAAGACATCTCACGAAATTATTTCATGCCGTGTAAGCCTGGCCCAGAGACTCCATGAGAAAAGGTGTGCCGTTGCATTATCGATGAGTACACACCGTGAAGAGTGAAAGGAGAGCTTTCAAGGGTGAGCCTGGCCACATCTACATTTATCGCTGGGTCTAAGACCCCATTACCCAAGCTGCCCCACTTCTATTGCCAGAAGTGGTGATACTCTGGCATAGATTGCCCAGAGAGGCTGTGGCTGCCCCCTCCCTGGAGGTGTTCAACGCCAGGTTGGATGAGGCCTTGAGCAACCTGGGCTGGTTAAGGGCATCCCTGCCCATGGCAAGGGGTTGGATTAGATGATCTCTAAGGTCCCTTCCAACCTAAGACTTTCTATGATTATAAGGTGCAATGACTTAGAGTGAGCAAACACAGCGCAACGTGGAAATCAACTAGTTTGGGCTCCGTGCCATGTAGGTCCCTGAGCTAATATAAAAACCTAACCTTTCTTAATATATTGTTTACTTTTCTTTGGCTACTGGAATTCACAGGCTTAATGTTCTTCCTGTTTTGAAGACTTACTGTGTGAAGTCTCAAGCTTTTCTCAAAAAATGTTACCTAAGAGAGTGAGCTGAAAAGCAAGTTCTCCCTGGTTTCTGTGGAGGCAAGGCCAGATCCCGTGTGAGAGTTGTGATCCATCAAGCATGCCAATCTGCTCCAAAGGACCTTGACCCAATCTATAAAATCATTACTCTCCTCTCCTGCTTGAAGAAGTAAGTCTTCAAGCATCACTTTGCACAGGATGGAGAGCTGTAAAAACGCTGTTTGTCTGAATGGCTTAAAAACGGTCTTTGCGCAAACAAACCCCGGCTGCCGGTGGTGGGCAGGATCAGAGGCTCCAGTTCCTCCTGTCCACCACCTCCTGTGTTTTCCTCTGTGCTTTCTCTGAGCGTTGGCAATGCATTCATGGAGCAGAGAGCAGACAGTGGCACTCAGGGGTCTGAAAAGGCTGATCACAGAAACAGCAGGTAATAATTATTGCCTCTGCACTCCCTGGGGCAACTGGTGTATCCATAGAGGAAGAAGGCAGCACTTTGCCTGGCCATGTAAAGAGTTTTGTGTTATATTGACAGCACATAGAAAATGTTTAGGAGAGGCTGTTTGCACAAAATCAGACTATATCATGAGCATCTCGTCTCCACCCAGAGGTGTGGGCCCAGGTGTTGAGCTCCTTGCAGGTAAGAGATACCAATGCTCGTACCCCAGGTCTCATCCTCAGAGCTTTTTAGGCTACAGCCAGCTGTTCTGACTAGGATCTGCCAGATCGTAGCAGTTCTTCACTCTGCTGAGATGTATTATTTCCTCACTGAGTGATTGCAAGGGTGCTGTAATTCCCCAGTCCCAGTGCGATGTCAGGCTGAGAGCAAACGATCTGGTCTACGCCCAGCACTTGCAAAAGCACAACCTTTGCTTGGAGCTTTGGCTCTAAGTGGCCTTGTCTTGGCAGACAAAACACCAGTCGTTGGAGGAGAGGGATGCTATGTACAGATGCTTGCTTGTCACAAGTACATGTTGCCCTTGTCTGGTGCTTTGTAGCAATCAGCCCTTCACTTGGATTTAGGTGAAACAATCTGAAAAGGGATAGAGATTCATGGTGCAGGAGCAGCAGCTTAAGAAGTGGTTTTGATGTCAGCCCAAACAACCATTAGAGGCAAAAGAAATGCCAACCCTGAGCTGGCAGAGTGCGTCGAGTGCTAGGAGCGCTCACGACCGCGAGATGGAAGTGACAGTCGGATGATGACCCAATCATCTTTTCTCGTTGGGAAAAGCTTAAGTGCACAGTCATTCTCAAGGAGATAAAACTATTCTAGGGGAAAAGGTTTCATTTGAGGGCCTTCAGAGAGGTATTGAACAAGCCAAAACACATTTTAAAGAAATCGATCATGAGTAGGGCTTGTATTTGAAATTTCTAGGGGGAAGTGAACCCTATCAGGAAGGCGAAAGTCTTTGAAAGCATAGACATGAGTTTAAACCTCTACTAGGAGAATAAAACAGCAATAAAAGGTGGACTCGGAAAGCCATGAGACAAGTGTCTGCCGAACAAACATTTAAGGAGTTTCATACCTGATAGAATCCCATCTTTTCATGAAATCCAACCCCTAAATCGTTTGGGTTATCCAGGTCTCAGGAAAGGAATGAGAAAGAAATTTAATTCTCAAAATAAAACTATGCTTTCTCATCAGCCTCCAGAACTTTCAGACCCTAATGTTCTGAATACTCCCATTTTAATTCTTCTAGAACAACTCATAATTTGACTTGATTATCCCAAAAGACTATTTCTTGAGATAGTCTTGTCAAATGACAGCCTTTTAAAATGACTTCAATTCTTCTGTTGACTCTGGCAAGGTGTTCCTGGAACTGCTGCCATCTCCACCAAGCTTGTCCAGTTGTCACGGTGGGATCCTCTCCAGCACATGGCAAAGCAAGAGATGCCCACGCATATCCTTCATCCGTTGAGGGAAGAGCTCTGTGCTATAGGCACAGCTGCGGATGGAGCACACAGCAGGGCTGGGCATGTTCTGACTTGATTTAATGCTGCATTTTGCTGGGCAGGAAAACAACCAAGTGTAAAAAATGTCTTTGGCAGAACCTTACCCTGCGATGTCGATCCTCCCCTTCCATGCCCTCGCGTCTCAAACAGCTGTGGTGCTCTCTCCAGTGATGCTCTAATGCCAGAACGTTTGTTCGTATCACAGAGATTTTAGGGATGCAAGCAACTACGTGTGATGGTTTTTTGGAATATCTCCCCCACTGCCAGTGGGAAGGCACCAGGAAGAGAAGGATCCAGAATGTCTGCAAGCAGTGATGAATTAGTCACCTTAAAAGAAAAAAACTACCTGCCAGAAATTCTCTTCTTTAACACTCCACAGACCTCTCCTTCTTGTCCCGTGTTAGCAAAACATGACTAATGGATCACACTGAACCTTTGGAAAATAGCAGCTCCTCATTTTACAGATTTAATAAGTTGAAGGCCAGATACTATGGGCTATGGGTCTGGTGGTGCCAGACACAAGCTTCTCCAAAAGCACATGCTAGATCTGGGCTGTTCAGTTTTTCCCAGACTACAGGCCAAGAACTCAAGTTAAATGGCCAGCCATGAGAGTGGTGAAAAAAAGAGTTCATCAAAACCAGTAAAGAAGGTGCCACACTTGTGAGCTGAGCTCAGTGATAAGCATTTTATGGTTCCAAGCAATAGCCCGGGTTAGGAAAACAAAGGCTGCTTTTATTCAACAAGGGACCTGGAATTGTATTATTGCTAGTGGATTTTAAAGAAAACATAGACGTTGTCAAAGAATGGGTTGAGCCCCTCTGGTTATCAGCTGTTGAGCTGGGTTCCTAGCCATATAAATAAAGGGGCAGTGTTAACCATCTTGGTCTGAAGAAGCCCTCGATCACATCCCTAGCTTTGGTATTATAACTATTCCCACTGGAATCTATTGCACAGCTCAAATGCTTAGACACATATCTACGTGCTTTCCTGCCTAGTTCAGATGAAGAACTAATATTTATAAACCAGAAACTGGCTGAATAAAGGCAAAAAGTGATCCAGGCCAGGCAAAAAAGGAGACCAGTAAACAGGATTGCAAAGTGTTTCCAGTTAAGGGAGAAATTAGAGGGGTGCAAGACAAAGCTCTAGACATGGACATTACGTATGGATTGCAACAGTGAGTAACAACACAGCAAAAGGGCAGCTCTCCCCCAACGCTTGGACACAATATTGCCACCGAGGAAATTAATTGAACTAGATTAATAAGAACAAGAAAGTCCCCTTTGCAAACACAGCTGCTCACAGAGACACAAACACAATTATTTTGTCTTTAACTGGCAGGAGGAATCTGTGCGTGAACTTAGCGAGGAGAACCATTGCAAAACAAACAAATGGCACGGGGAAGCGCTAACTGCACAGTCAATGCGGCAAAGATCCCGCGTTCTGCCTGTGACTCAAGGAAAGAAATTGAAAAGTTAAGAGCTCACACCACGAGCTCCCAGCAACATGACTGTTTATGTGCAACAAAGGGACTAAATAAATACAAGGAAAGGGGGAGAAGAAAGTTCCTTCAGCAATTTTTAACCATGTTTGCTACAGAAATAACCTCTCGTGGAGCTTTAGCTCCACTTACTGGCTGCGAATCAAAGTCCTTGCTTTGAATAGCTCTCAAAGAATTTTTACTGCCTCCAGTCTGATCTCCCTTCACCGTCCAGCTGAGCTGATCTGACCGACTTGGTGCAGCACAAATCAGAGGCACGGCGGTCAGCAGAAGCCACTGAGGTCCACACAGATGGCCACACCAGCATTCACCACGTTTGTGGTGCTTGGAGCTCCCCCAGGCTCCCCAACTGCTACCAAGGGGCAAAAATTCCTTTACAGAGCCAGAAAGCCATAAAAGGTGGACTGAGAAAGCCATGAGGCAAGCCTCTACACTCATGATACCTGTAACATCTGACCACCCTTGGGAAGGAAAACAACAAGCAGGTTGTGGTGGAACAGGCAGGTCGTGGGTAAAGCAGGTGGTAGAAAATGCTTGCTGTGATGACTCCGGGTCTGCAGAGAATCAGGGCTACTTCCTGACCTGCTCGTTTGAGATAAAAATCTGTCTCAGCACAGCTATTCTAGCCAAGCAGTTATCTTCAGGTCAGAAGTAACTGAACCCAACGCAATCTTCCTTCTGCTCGTTTTTTCCAGCGTAGAGAAGCCCAAAGGCATAATGCGAAGTAACGTGCGGAGAGGGAGTGCGCCTCAGAAAGGTTACCTCTTCATTTAATCATATGTTTCAGATATTGCTCAATTAACATACCTCATGCATTTTCATCCGGCCACGACAGCCTCAGTGTCTCTTTAGACCTGGAGCGGTACGGCTCTGCGCCAGGCATTTACCGTTACCTGCTTGGATCGGTAAATCATTTTCTTTAGTGCAGACTGTCAGCACGGAGGCTTTGAAAGCAGAGGCTAAGTCCTGTGATTTCTTACAAGGAAGCAGGCCAGGAGTGCAACACAGTGAGAGCACCCTGGTTTCTCCTCAGCTCCCTGTCTGCACCAGGGTTAGAGGTGTGCCAGGTTGGGTGCAGGTTCAGGAACCAAGATGCCAGCGCGAGATCCCCATCTCTGAAGTCTCCTGCTCATCTCCGAGGAGCTTGGGGCTCTATACACCACATATATATAAGCACAGCAAGTGAGGAGGTGGCAGGTGTTTCCCCTCCCAAGCTGAGCTGTTGCCAGGCAGATTTCAGGGAATCTGTGACCTGGGCTGATCCGGACTCGTTTGCACCCAGGAGGTTGCAGCCAACAAGAAGCCGAATTGGCTGTGATTGACAACACTCATCATTGACTGGTCTTTAAAATGGGCTGTGCTGGAGGCCGTAGCTGGAGACGCCAGGAGGCGGTTGGCCTGCAGGTTGGAGTCCAACATCCCCCTTAGAAAAGACGTTTTCTAAGGACCAGCCTTGAGGCCACGAGGCTGAGACCCTCCTCATTCTTCTAAGGTGAGTGTATTTAATCTGGATTATTATTCTTTTGTTAAGGGCTAGTGTAGTGAGTTTGATTCTTTTCTCAATCGATACTGAACCTTTAAATTTGGAGGAGCTTACATTCCATTAATAAATTTATTTTGATTACACACGTGAATTTATTTTCAGATATGGGTGCGCTCCTTTCCTCATTCCCTACAGAGGAACAGTTTTTGTCCAAAGCATAGACTGGTTTTAGTGCGTCTCTCTTCTGCCCCTCATGATTCAACCATCCGTCACTTCAAGCTTCACTACTTCATCCACCGTTCAGCTGCTGCCCTGTTGCTCCAAGTGGTTGAATCTCAAAAGCAGTGCTGGAGAAGAGATAAACTGGGTTCAGGACAGGAATACGGTGTGTGTCTGTCCTTTGGAACATCACCTTCCACATGCATAGGGAGGAAACTGCCTGTTAAGCAACAGACGCACGTTGGCGTAAAACGATTTTGCACGAGCACTTACAAGGGTGTTTGACTCAGCTGACGGAGTTGAGATATCGCTGTTCTTGTGAATGGGAGAGTGAATTCCAGGTCTCCACAGGCAGAGCTCAAGGCCTCAGTCTTACTTCATTTTCCAGTATGGGGCCCAGAATCTTTACGCTAGCTATCTCCACGGGGAAGAATCATTCCCAACAAAAGCCAGGAGAAAAAACACAACCACAACCGCCCTTCTAATAGAAATGCATTGCCATAAAGGAGAAAAAAACCTTTGAAACTGAAGAAGGCTTTGCTTGCCCAGAAACGTTTACCCATTTAATATAAAGCCTCAGGAAGGAAATGCAATAATCTACAATATTATCGCTGAACTGCTGTATTATCTAAAATATACATTAAGAAGTCACCCTGCTGCGAGACAAAATATCATTAACTTCCTGATCTTTAGAGCAGCCAAGTCCTTCAAGGGATGCTTAATATCAAAGCATAACATATCTCACTTCTTTCAGCTGAAATGGCTCAGTACAAAATATAAAAGAAAAACAGGCCTTATTTCTATTAAGCATGAAAGCTGAAGACTGCAACGGAAATTTTTGATCCTCCCATACCTCTGAAATGGAATAATTACACAGAAAGAGAGCAACTTCATCAAGAAATTGTCCAGCAGTTTTCAGTTGGAATATGATTTTTGGTTTTCCTTTTTTCCGCTTCCTTTCTTTCCTCTTCCTTCTCTATTAATT